>NW_026525540.1:652500-730764 GCF_943737925.1 Anopheles nili
TTCGGTCCCTACGGTGCCCCTAGATGATGAAAAGTACAATCCGAGGTTGATTACGAACACTTTTGTGCACCCCCTTCCGTAGAGCAAAATCCTGAAGGTCGGGGTCGCGCAAGGGTCGACATGGGTCGAGGTGGACTATCATGCGAAACCACTTTTTTCGGTCCCTACGGTGCCCCTAGATGATGAAAAGTACAATCCGAGGTTGATTACGAACACTTTTGTGCACCCCCTTCCGTAGAGCAAAATCCTGAAGGTCGGGGTCGCGCAAGGGTCGACATGGGTCGAGGTGGACTATCATGCGAAACCACTTTTTTCGGTCCCTACGGTGCCCCTAGATGATGAAAAGTACAATCCGAGGTTGATTACGAACACTTTTGTGCACCCCCTTCCGTAGAGCAAAATCCTGAAGGTCGGGGTTGCGCACAAGTAGACCCCCTTCCGTAGAGCAAAATCCTGAAGGTCGGGGTCGCGCAAGGGTCGACATGGGTCGAGGTGGACTATCATGCGAAACCACTTTTTTCGGTCCCTACGGTGCCCCTAGATGATGAAAAGTACAATCCGAGGTTGATTACGAACACTTTTGTGCACCCCCTTCCGTAGAGCAAAATCCTGAAGGTCGGGGTTGCGCAAGGGTCGACATGGGTCGAGGTGGACTATCATGCGAAACCACTTTTTTCGGTCCCTACGGTGCCCCTAGATGATGAAAAGTACAATCCGAGGTTGATTACGAACACTTTTGTGCACCCCCTTCCGTAGAGCAAAATCCTGAAGGTCGGGGTTGCGCACAAGTAGACCCCCTTCCGTAGAGCAAAATCCTGAAGGTCGGGGTCGCGCAAGGGTCGACATGGGTCGAGGTGGACTATCATGCGAAACCACTTTTTTCGGTCCCTACGGTGCCCCTAGATGATGAAAAGTACAATCCGAGGTTGATTACGAACACTTTTGTGCACCCCCTTCCGTAGAGCAAAATCCTGAAGGTCGGGGTCGCACAAGTGTGCACCCCCTTCCGTAGAGCAAAATCCTGAAGGTCGGGGTCGAGCAAGGGTCGACATGGGTCGAGGTGGACTATCATGCGAAACCACTTTTTTCGGTCCCTACGGTGCCCCTAGATGATGAAAAGTACAATCCGAGGTTGATTACGAACACTTTTGTGCACCCCCTTCCGTAGAGCAAAATCCTGAAGGTCGGGGTCGCGCAAGGGTCGACATGGGTCGAGGTGGACTATCATGCGAAACCACTTTTTTCGGTCCCTACGGTGCCCCTAGATGATGAAAAGTACAATCCGGGGTTGATTACGAACACTTTTGTGCACCCCCTTCCGTAGAGCAAAATCCTGAAGGTCGGGGTTGCGCACAAGTAGACCCCCTTCCGTAGAGCAAAATCCTGAAGGTCGGGGTCGCGCAAGGGTCGACATGGGTCGAGGTGGACTATCATGCGAAACCACTTTTTTCGGTCCCTACGGTGCCCCTAGATGATGAAAAGTACAATCCGAGGTTGATTACGAACACTTTTGTGCACCCCCAAAAATGGCCAAAATCCTGAAGGTCCGGGTTCTCGGGGCGGTCGAGGCCCTCGGACGTGCGCAAAAAGTCGGTACCCACGCCGAGCTTCAGAATTTGGTCTCCAGAGACTAAGTCCCAACCGAAACTGGCAACCCACAAAAGTGTACCAAGGAGTGGTGGGATCGAGTTACAGTGTTCGAGAGTATTGACGAGCATGGTTATACGCAACTTTTTGCTAAAGGTGTCCAAGACCGTCAGACCCTTACTTACGGAGATATAAGACACGTGCGTGGTTGCTCGTGCCGAGCTTCAGAAATGTTGCTCCAGAGACTAAGTCCCAGAAAACCTTCCGACCCCAAAAACTCCCAGAAGGAGTCGTCGGATCGTTTCGCGATGTTCTAGTGAAATGTTCAGCTCGACGGAATGCAACTTTTACCTAAAGGGGTCCAAGACCGTCAGACGCTTAGGTACGGAGATACGGGCATGGGTCGGTTTTCCCCATACAAAATACCCCATGGAAAACTGCAAAACCCAAAAACCGGTCGAAGGAGTGGTCGGATCGTTTCGTGGTGTTCTACTGACTTTTTAGGCTTACCGAGACACAACTTTCCGCAGAAGGGTGCAAAACTGTCAGACTCATAGTTTCGGAGATACAAGCATGGGTCATGTTTGCTCGTGCCGAGCTTCAGAATTTTCCATGGCCAAAAAGCCCTAGAATTTGACATTTCACTATTATAGGGAGGTATGGTTGTACTGAGTCGTCATAGAAAGTTTAGCCTCCTCATGTAAACTGACGATTCGATATCAGGGAGGTCGGGAGTTGTCGAAAAGAGACCCTAGGACCTAATACTAGACTCATGTAGTGGCAAGGTGTTTCGGCCCGTGGGTGACGGTTGTATGAAATTTGGGTGACGGCAACTACGACTGGTTCTGGTACCGGGAAGGTGTGTCCTGGTGTCCGGAGGCGTTTTAACGGTAGCTGGGCGGTCGGAACGGTGACCTAGGGTGGTTTTGGGTGAAATCAAGTACCTCCACCCCACCGATGGTCAACCAGAGGCTAGTGGTACATGGAAAACACCCTGGGAAGGTGTCCCAGGGCTCGGAGTAGCAGTAACAAGGGATGCCGCTGTCTCTAGGTCGCGGAACCACTGTGCTTGCCTGCAACACAGTCCTAGGGAGAGCGGCCGAAAGGTTCCGCACGGTGACTTGCACCCACCGGGAAAGGGGTCAAGTAGCCAAGAGGTGTCCAACCAAGGGTTAGTGGTACATGGAAAACACCCTGGGAAGGTGTCCCAGGGCTCGGAGTAGAGTGACTTGCACCCACCGGGAAAGGGGTCAAGTAGCCAAGAGGTGTCCAACCAAGGGTTAGTGGTACATGGAAAACACCCTGGGAAGGTGTCCCAGGGCTCGGAGTAGAGTGACTTGCACCCACCGGGAAAGGGTGTCCTAGTGGGTGGTGTGCTTGTGCCTCAGACATGGGGTGCATGTGCGCTACTGGCTGGGGTGCACCATAGCTACCCGAATGGAGCGATAGAGAGGAGGTGAGCTTTAGCGGGTCAAGTCCATTGGGCTTGATCCGCGAAAAGCACCAAGTCCCGAAAGTCGAAGCCCGAGTTGCTATGGTGTGCGAAAAGCTGCATTTAATGTTGAAAAAAAGTACAAGTCCCAAAACTTGACTTCCCGAAAAATTTCAACTTGTTGCCTAGCACCAGGCGTACACACGGAGGAGATTGTTGCGAGACGAACACGCTGTTGGAAGACAACCGAATGCACGCGGGATTGCTCACGGAGCAAGCGCAAGCACGCGAAACAGCTTGCACGGGTGATGGACCACATTGGACGAGTGACGGTTACCGGTTACCAGTGGGTTAGCCATGTTGTAACGGGCTAAGAGGCCTGTTAAGCCAGAGTGTACGGAGTTCAGATGGCTAGGTGCGCACGCAGGCATCGAGGTTTTGATGGTTTGCGCAGAGTTGTAGCACGGCAGAGAGCGCGCCGGAGCAGTTTCAGTCCAATCGGACGATGCGCGGGTGTTTTACAGAACATTGAAAGTTGTATGGAAGAAAACCCCTGGAAGTATGCAATACTTGGGAAAACACCAAATACTCTCGGATGGAGGTGTCTGAGAAGTTTGGCGTATATGGACGAAAGTTAGCCACGGTGGTGTTCTAACATCGGTGCTTGGGACGCAAAACCGTCGAACGCATGGTTTCGAGGCAATGTGCGAAAAACGGGCCAAAATGGTGCACGAACAAAGGGGCACGCGCTATATCTGGCAGAAGGAGAACTCTGCGAGGTGTTGTGTGTATGGACGAAAAGTAGGCATTACGAAGTTGAGCAAACGCGCCGAAGACCGCAACTCGATATCTCCAACCGGCTGGTCGGTAGAGCGATTCCCAACACCCCATAGACACCGCAATGGGTGAAAATCGGCTAAGTCCCAGAAATGGGTTTTCACCCAAAAACAGGGTGATGGAGACATTGCACGGAGTTGGCGTATATGAACGAAAGTTAGCCACGGTGGTGTTCTAACATCAGTACTTGGGACGCAAAACCGTCGGACGCATGGTTTCGAAGCGATGTGCGAAAAACGGGCCAAAATGGTGCACGAACAAAGGGGCACGCGCTATATCTGGCAGAAGGAGAACTCTGCGAGGTGTTGTGTGTATGGACGAAAAGTAGGCATTACGGAGTTGAGCAAACGCGCCGAAGACCGCAACTCGATATCTCCAACCGGCTGGTCGGTAGAGCGATTCTCAACACCCCATAGAAACCGCAATGGGTGAAAATCGGCTAAGTCCCAGAAATGGGTTTTCACCCAAAAACAGGGTGATGGAGACATTGCACGGAGTTGGCGTATATGGACGAAAGTTAGCCACGGTGGTGTTCTAATATCACTACTTGGGACGCAAAAGCGTCGGACGCATGGTTTCGAGGCAATGTGCGAAAAACGGGCAAAATGGTGCACGAACAAAGGGGCACGCGCTATATCTGGCAGAAGGAGAACTCTGCGAGGTGTTGTGTGTATGGACGAAAAGTAGGCATTACAGAGTTGAGCAAACGCGCCGAAGACCGGGAATCGATATCTCCAACCGGCTGGTCGGTAGAGCGATTCCCAACACCCCATAGACACCGCAATGGGTGAAAATCGGCTAAGTCCCAGAAATGGGTTTTCACCCAAAAACAGGGTGATGGAGACATTGCACGGAGTTGGCGTATATGAACGAAAGTTAGCCACGGTGGTGTTCTAACATCGATGCTTGGGACGCAAAACCGTCGGACGCATGGTTTCGAGGCAATGTGCGAAAAACGGGCCAAAATGGTGCACGAACAAAGGGGCACGCGCTATATCTGGCAGAAGGAGAACTCTGCGAGGTGTTGTGTGTATGGACAAAAAGTAGGCATTACGAAGTTGAGCAAACGCGCCGAAGACCGCAACTCGATATCTTCAACCGACTGGTCGGTAGAGCGATTCCCAACACCCCATAGACACCGCAATGGGTGAAAATCGGCTAAGTCCCAGAAATGGGTTTTCACCCAAAAACAGGGTGATGGAGACATTGCACGGAGTTGGCGTATATGGACGAAAGTTAGCCACGGTGGTGTTCTAACATCGGTGCTTGGGACGCAAAACCGTCGGACGCATGGTTTCGAAGCGATGTGCGAAAAACGGGCCAAAACGGTGCACGAACATAGGGGCACGCGCTATATCTGGCAGAAGGAGAACTCTGCGAGGTGTTGTGTGTATGGACGAAAAGTAGGCATTACGGAGTTGAGCAAACGCGCCGAAGACCGCAACTCGATATCCCCAACCGGCTGGTCGGTAGAGCGATTCCCAACACCCCATAGACACCGCAATGGGTGAAAATCGGCTAAGTCCCAGAAATGGGTTTTCACCCAAAAACAGGGTGATGGAGACATTGCACGGAGTTGGCGTATATGGACGAAAGTTAGCCACGGTGGTGTTCTAACATCGGTGCTTGGGACGCAAAACCGTCGGACGCATGGTTTCGAAGCGATGTGCGAAAAACGGGCCAAAACGGTGCACGAGCAAAGGGGCACGCGCTATATCTGGCAGAAGGAGAACTCTGCGAGGTGTTGTGTGTATGGACGAAAAGTAGGCATTACGGAGTTGAGCAAACGCGCCGAAGACCGGGAATCGATATCTCCAACCGGCTGGTCGGTAGAGCGATTCCCAACACCCCATAGACACCGCAATGGGTGAAAATCGGCTAAGTCCCAATGTGTACCTTCAGAGGGGCATATCTCGAAAACTACTCGTCAGATCGGGGCCAAATTCACAGAGAAGACACATGTCGAGGAGTTGTTTCGGTTGAGCGATAGTGGTTTTTGGGTGAAAATGTACCCCTAAACCTTGTACAGAGAGGACCCCTTCCGTAGAGCAAAATCCTGAAGGTCGGGGTCGCGCAAGGGTCGACATGGGTCGAGGTGGACTATCATGCGAAACCACTTTTTTCGGTCCCTACGGTGCCCCTAGATGATGAAAAGTACAATCCGAGGTTGATTACGAACACTTTTGTGCACCCCCTTCCGTAGAGCAAAATCCTGAAGGTCGGGGTCGCGCAAGGGTCGACATGGGTCGAGGTGGACTATCATGCGAAACCACTTTTTTCGGTCCCTACGGTGCCCCTAGATGATGAAAAGTACAATCCGAGGATGATTACGAACACTTTTGTGCACCCCCTTCCGTAGAGCAAAATCCTGAAGGTCGGGGTTGCGCACAAGTAGACCCCCTTCCGTAGAGCAAAATCCTGAAGGTCAGGGTCGCGCAAGGGTCGACATGGGTCGAGGTGGACTATCATGCGAAACCACTTTTTTCGGTCCCTACGGTGCCCCTAGATGATGAAAAGTACAATCCGAGGTTGATTACGAACACTTTTGTGCACCCCCTTCCGTAGAGCAAAATCCTGAAGGTCGGGGTCGCGCAAGGGTCGACATGGGTCGAGGTGGACTATCATGCGAAACCACTTTTTTCGGTCCCTACGGTGCCCCTAGATGATGAAAAGTACAATCCGAGGTTGATTACGAACACTTTTGTGCACCCCCTTCCGTAGAGCAAAATCCTGAAGGTCGGGGTCGCGCAAGGGTCGACATGGGTCGAGGTGGACTATCATGCGAAACCACTTTTTTCGGTCCCTACGGTGCCCCTAGATGATGAAAAGTACAATCCGAGGTTGATTACGAACACTTTTGTGCACCCCCTTCCGTAGAGCAAAATCCTGAAGGTCGGGGTTGCGCACAAGTAGACCCCCTTCCGTAGAGCAAAATCCTGAAGGTCGGGGTCGCGCAAGGGTCGACATGGGTCGAGGTGGACTATCATGCGAAACCACTTTTTTCGGTCCCTACGGTGCCCCTAGATGATGAAAAGTACAATCCGAGGTTGATTACGAACACTTTTGTGCACCCCCTTCCGTAGAGCAAAATCCTGAAGGTCGGGGTTGCGCACAAGTAGACCCCCTTCCGTAGAGCAAAATCCTGAAGGTCGGGGTCGTGCAAGGGTCGACATGGGTCGAGGTGGACTATCATGCGAAACCACTTTTTTCGGTCCCTACGGTGCCCCTAGATGATGAAAAGTACAATCCGAGGTTGATTACGAACACTTTTGTGCACCCCCTTCCGTAGAGCAAAATCCTGAAGGTCGGGGTTGCGCACAAGTCGACCCCCTTCCGTAGAGCAAAATCCTGAAGGTCGGGGTCGCGCAAGGGTCGACATGGGTCGAGGTGGACTATCATGCGAAACCACTTTTTTCGGTCCCTACGGTGCCCCTAGATGATGAAAAGTACAATCCGAGGTTGATTACGAACACTTTTGTGCACCCCCTTCCGTAGAGCAAAATCCTGAAGGTCGGGGTTGCGCACAAGTAGACCCCCTTCCGTAGAGCAAAATCCTGAAGGTCGGGGTCGCGCAAGGGTCGACATGGGTCGAGGTGGACTATCATGCGAAACCACTTTTTTCGGTCCCTACGGTGCCCCTAGATGATGAAAAGTACAATCCGAGGTTGATTACGAACACTTTTGTGCACCCCCTTCCGTAGAGCAAAATCCTGAAGGTCGGGGTCGCACAAGTGTGCACCCCCTTCCGTAGAGCAAAATCCTGAAGGTCGGGGTCGCGCAAGGGTCGACATGGGTCGAGGTGGACTATCATGCGAAACCACTTTTTTCGGTCCCTACGGTGCCCCTAGATGATGAAAAGTACAATCCGAGGTTGATTACGAACACTTTTGTGCACCCCCTTCCGTAGAGCAAAATCCTGAAGGTCGGGGTTGCGCACAAGTAGACCCCCTTCCGTAGAGCAAAATCCTGAAGGTCGGGGTCGCGCAAGGGTCGACATGGGTCGAGGTGGACTATCATGCGAAACCACTTTTTTCGGTCCCTACGATGCCCGTAGATGATGAAAAGTACAATCCGAGGTTGATTACGAACACTTTTGTGCACCCCCTTCCGTAGAGCAAAATCCTGAAGGTCGGGGTTGCGCACAAGTCGACCCCCTTCCGTAGAGCAAAATCCTGAAGGTCGGGGTCGTGCAAGGGTCGACATGGGTCGAGGTGGACTATCATGCGAAACCACTTTTTTCGGTCCCTACGGTGCCCCTAGATGATGAAAAGTACAATCCGAGGTTGATTACGAACACTTTTGTGCACCCCCTTCCGTAGAGCAAAATCCTGAAGGTCGGGGTTGCGCACAAGTCGACCCCCTTCCGTAGAGCAAAATCCTGAAGGTCGGGGTCGCGCAAGGGTCGACATGGGTCGAGGTGGACTATCATGCGAAACCACTTTTTTCGGTCCCTACGATGCCCGTAGATGATGAAAAGTACAATCCGAGGTTGATTACGAACACTTTTGTGCACCCCCTTCCGTAGAGCAAAATCCTGAAGGTCGGGGTTGCGCACAAGTCGACCCCCTTCCGTAGAGCAAAATCCTGAAGGTCGGGGTCGTGCAAGGGTCGACATGGGTCGAGGTGGACTATCATGCGAAACCACTTTTTTCGGTCCCTACGGTGCCCCTAGATGATGAAAAGTACAATCCGAGGTTGATTACGAACACTTTTGTGCACCCCCTTCCGTAGAGCAAAATCCTGAAGGTCGGGGTTGCGCACAAGTCGACCCCCTTCCGTAGAGCAAAATCCTGAAGGTCGGGGTCGCGCAAGGGTCGACATGGGTCGAGGTGGACTATCATGCGAAACCACTTTTTTCGGTCCCTACGGTGCCCCTAGATGATGAAAAGTACAATCCGAGGTTGATTACGAACACTTTTGTGCACCCCCTTCCGTAGAGCAAAATCCTGAAGGTCGGGGTCGCGCAAGGGTCGACATGGGTCGAGGTGGACTATCATGCGAAACCACTTTTTTCGGTCCCTACGGTGCCCCTAGATGATGAAAAGTACAATCCGAGGTTGATTACGAACACTTTTGTGCACCCCCTTCCGTAGAGCAAAATCCTGAAGGTCGGGGTTGCGCACAAGTAGACCCCCTTCCGTAGAGCAAAATCCTGAAGGTCGGGGTCGCGCAAGGGTCGACATGGGTCGAGGTGGACTATCATGCGAAACCACTTTTTTCGGTCCCTACGGTGCCCCTAGATGATGAAAAGTACAATCCGAGGTTGATTACGAACACTTTTGTGCACCCCCTTCCGTAGAGCAAAATCCTGAAGGTCGGGGTCGCACAAGTGTGCACCCCCTTCCGTAGAGCAAAATCCTGAAGGTCGGGGTCGCGCAAGGGTCGACATGGGTCGAGGTGGACTATCATGCGAAACCACTTTTTTCGGTCCCTACGGTGCCCCTAGATGATGAAAAGTACAATCCGAGGTTGATTACGAACACTTTTGTGCACCCCCTTCCGTAGAGCAAAATCCTGAAGGTCGGGGTCGCGCAAGGGTCGACATGGGTCGAGGTGGACTATCATGCGAAACCACTTTTTTCGGTCCCTACGGTGCCCCTAGATGATGAAAAGTACAATCCGAGGTTGATTACGAACACTTTTGTGCACCCCCTTCCGTAGAGCAAAATCCTGAAGGTCGGGGTCGCGCAAGGGTCGACATGGGTCGAGGTGGACTATCATGCGAAACCACTTTTTTCGGTCCCTACGGTGCCCCTAGATGATGAAAAGTACAATCCGAGGTTGATTACGAACACTTTTGTGCACCCCCTTCCGTAGAGCAAAATCCTGAAGGTCGGGGTCGCACAAGTGTGCACCCCCTTCCGTAGAGCAAAATCCTGAAGGTCGGGGTCGCGCAAGGGTCGACATGGGTCGAGGTGGACTATCATGCGAAACCACTTTTTTCGGTCCCTACGGTGCCCCTAGATGATGAAAAGTACAATCCGAGGTTGATTACGAACACTTTTGTGCACCCCCTTCCGTAGAGCAAAATCCTGAAGGTCGGGGTCGCGCAAGGGTCGACATGGGTCGAGGTGGACTATCATGCGAAACCACTTTTTTCGGTCCCTACGGTGCCCCTAGATGATGAAAAGTACAATCCGAGGTTGATTACGAACACTTTTGTGCACCCCCTTCCGTAGAGCAAAATCCTGAAGGTCGGGGTTGCGCACAAGTAGACCCCCTTCCGTAGAGCAAAATCCTGAAGGTCGGGGTTGCGCACAAGTCGACCCCCTTCCGTAGAGCAAAATCCTGAAGGTCGGGGTCGCGCAAGGGTCGACATGGGTCGAGGTGGACTATCATGCGAAACCACTTTTTTCGGTCCCTACGGTGCCCCTAGATGATGAAAAGTACAATCCGAGGTTGATTACGAACACTTTTGTGCACCCCCTTCCGTAGAGCAAAATCCTGAAGGTCGGGGTCGCGCAAGGGTCGACATGGGTCGAGGTGGACTATCATGCGAAACCACTTTTTTCGGTCCCTACGGTGCCCCTAGATGATGAAAAGTACAATCCGAGGTTGATTACGAACACTTTTGTGCACCCCCTTCCGTAGAGCAAAATCCTGAAGGTCGGGGTCGCGCAAGGGTCGACATGGGTCGAGGTGGACTATCATGCGAAACCACTTTTTTCGGTCCCTACGGTGCCCCTAGATGATGAAAAGTACAATCCGAGGTTGATTACGAACACTTTTGTGCACCCCCTTCCGTAGAGCAAAATCCTGAAGGTCGGGGTCGCGCAAGGGTCGACATGGGTCGAGGTGGACTATCATGCGAAACCACTTTTTTCGGTCCCTACGGTGCCCCTAGATGATGAAAAGTACAATCCGAGGTTGATTACGAACACTTTTGTGCACCCCCTTCCGTAGAGCAAAATCCTGAAGGTCGGGGTCGCGCAAGGGTCGACATGGGTCGAGGTGGACTATCATGCGAAACCACTTTTTTCGGTCCCTACGGTGCCCCTAGATGATGAAAAGTACAATCCGAGGTTGATTACGAACACTTTTGTGCACCCCCTTCCGTAGAGCAAAATCCTGAAGGTCGGGGTTGCGCACAAGTAGACCCCCTTCCGTAGAGCAAAATCCTGAAGGTCGGGGTCGCGCAAGGGTCGACATGGGTCGAGGTGGACTATCATGCGAAACCACTTTTTTCGGTCCCTACGGTGCCCCTAGATGATGAAAAGTACAATCCGAGGTTGATTACGAACACTTTTGTGCACCCCCTTCCGTAGAGCAAAATCCTGAAGGTCGGGGTTGCGCACAAGTCGACCCCCTTCCGTAGAGCAAAATCCTGAAGGTCGGGGTCGCGCAAGGGTCGACATGGGTCGAGGTGGACTATCATGCGAAACCACTTTTTTCGGTCCCTACGGTGCCCCTAGATGATGAAAAGTACAATCCGAGGTTGATTACGAACACTTTTGTGCACCCCCTTCCGTAGAGCAAAATCCTGAAGGTCGGGGTCGCACAAGTGTGCACCCCCTTCCGTAGAGCAAAATCCTGAAGGTCGGGGTCGCGCAAGGGTCGACATGGGTCGAGGTGGACTATCATGCGAAACCACTTTTTTCGGTCCCTACGGTGCCCCTAGATGATGAAAAGTACAATCCGAGGTTGATTACGAACACTTTTGTGCACCCCCTTCCGTAGAGCAAAATCCTGAAGGTCGGGGTTGCGCACAAGTAGACCCCCTTCCGTAGAGCAAAATCCTGAAGGTCGGGGTCGCGCAAGGGTCGACATGGGTCGAGGTGGACTATCATGCGAAACCACTTTTTTCGGTCCCTACGGTGCCCCTAGATGATGAAAAGTACAATCCGAGGTTGATTACGAACACTTTTGTGCACCCCCTTCCGTAGAGCAAAATCCTGAAGGTCGGGGCTGCGCACAAGTAGACCCCCTTCCGTAGAGCAAAATCCTGAAGGTCGGGGTCGCGCAAGGGTCGACATGGGTCGAGGTGGACTATCATGCGAAACCACTTTTTTCGGTCCCTACGGTGCCCCTAGATGATGAAAAGTACAATCCGAGGTTGATTACGAACACTTTTGTGCACCCCCTTCCGTAGAGCAAAATCCTGAAGGTCGGGGTTGCGCACAAGTGTGCACCCCCTTCCGTAGAGCAAAATCCTGAAGGTCGGGGTCGCGCAAGGGTCGACATGGGTCGAGGTGGACTATCATGCGAAACCACTTTTTTCGGTCCCTACGGTGCCCCTAGATGATGAAAAGTACAATCCGAGGTTGATTACGAACACTTTTGTGCACCCCCTTCCGTAGAGCAAAATCCTGAAGGTCGGGGTTGCGCACAAGTAGACCCCCTTCCGTAGAGCAAAATCCTGAAGGTCGGGGTCGCACAAGTGTGCACCCCCTTCCGTAGAGCAAAATCCTGAAGGTCGGGGTCGCACAAGTGTGCACCCCCTTCCGTAGAGCAAAATCCTGAAGGTCGGGGTTGCGCACAAGTGTGCACCCCCTTCCGTAGAGCAAAATCCTGAAGGTCGGGGTCGCGCAAGGGTCGACATGGGTCGAGGTGGACTATCATGCGAAACCACTTTTTTCGGTCCCTACGGTGCCCCTAGATGATGAAAAGTACAATCCGAGGTTGATTACGAACACTTTTGTGCACCCCCTTCCGTAGAGCAAAATCCTGAAGGTCGGGGTTGCGCACAAGTCGACCCCCTTCCGTAGAGCAAAATCCTGAAGGTCGGGGTCGCGCAAGGGTCGACATGGGTCGAGGTGGACTATCATGCGAAACCACTTTTTTCGGTCCCTACGGTGCCCCTAGATGATGAAAAGTACAATCCGAGGTTGATTACGAACACTTTTGTGCACCCCCTTCCGTAGAGCAAAATCCTGAAGGTCGGGGTCGCACAAGTGTGCACCCCCTTCCGTAGAGCAAAATCCTGAAGGTCGGGGTCGCGCAAGGGTCGACATGGGTCGAGGTGGACTATCATGCGAAACCACTTTTTTCGGTCCCTACGGTGCCCCTAGATGATGAAAAGTACAATCCGAGGTTGATTACGAACACTTTTGTGCACCCCCTTCCGTAGAGCAAAATCCTGAAGGTCGGGGTTGCGCACAAGTAGACCCCCTTCCGTAGAGCAAAATCCTGAAGGTCGGGGTCGCGCAAGGGTCGACATGGGTCGAGGTGGACTATCATGCGAAACCACTTTTTTCGGTCCCTACGGTGCCCCTAGATGATGAAAAGTACAATCCGAGGTTGATTACGAACACTTTTGTGCACCCCCTTCCGTAGAGCAAAATCCTGAAGGTCGGGGTCGCACAAGTGTGCACCCCCTTCCGTAGAGCAAAATCCTGAAGGTCGGGGTCGCGCAAGGGTCGACATGGGTCGAGGTGGACTATCATGCGAAACCACTTTTTTCGGTCCCTACGGTGCCCCTAGATGATGAAAAGTACAATCCGAGGTTGATTACGAACACTTTTGTGCACCCCCTTCCGTAGAGCAAAATCCTGAAGGTCGGGGTTGCGCACAAGTAGACCCCCTTCCGTAGAGCAAAATCCTGAAGGTCGGGGTCGCGCAAGGGTCGACATGGGTCGAGGTGGACTATCATGCGAAACCACTTTTTTCGGTCCCTACGGTGCCCCTAGATGATGAAAAGTACAATCCGAGGTTGATTACGAACACTTTTGTGCACCCCCTTCCGTAGAGCAAAATCCTGAAGGTCGGGGTCGCGCAAGGGTCGACATGGGTCGAGGTGGACTATCATGCGAAACCACTTTTTTCGGTCCCTACGGTGCCCCTAGATGATGAAAAGTACAATCCGAGGTTGATTACGAACACTTTTGTGCACCCCCTTCCGTAGAGCAAAATCCTGAAGGTCGGGGTCGCGCAAGGGTCGACATGGGTCGAGGTGGACTATCATGCGAAACCACTTTTTTCGGTCCCTACGGTGCCCTTAGATGATGAAAAGTACAATCCGAGGTTGATTACGAACACTTTTGTGCACCCCCTTCCGTAGAGCAAAATCCTGAAGGTCGGGGTCGCGCAAGGGTCGACATGGGTCGAGGTGGACTATCATGCGAAACCACTTTTTTCGGTCCCTACGGTGCCCCTAGATGATGAAAAGTACAATCCGAGGTTGATTACGAACACTTTTGTGCACCCCCTTCCGTAGAGCAAAATCCTGAAGGTCGGGGTCGCGCAAGGGTCGACATGGGTCGAGGTGGACTATCATGCGAAACCACTTTTTTCGGTCCCTACGGTGCCCCTAGATGATGAAAAGTACAATCCGAGGTTGATTACGAACACTTTTGTGCACCCCCTTCCGTAGAGCAAAATCCTGAAGGTCGGGGTCGCGCAAGGGTCGACATGGGTCGAGGTGGACTATCATGCGAAACCACTTTTTTCGGTCCCTACGGTGCCCCTAGATGATGAAAAGTACAATCCGAGGTTGATTACGAACACTTTTGTGCACCCCCTTCCGTAGAGCAAAATCCTGAAGGTCGGGGTCGCGCAAGGGTCGACATGGGTCGAGGTGGACTATCATGCGAAACCACTTTTTTCGGTCCCTACGGTGCCCCTAGATGATGAAAAGTACAATCCGAGGTTGATTACGAACACTTTTGTGCACCCCCTTCCGTAGAGCAAAATCCTGAAGGTCGGGGTTGCGCACAAGTAGACCCCCTTCCGTAGAGCAAAATCCTGAAGGTCGGGGTCGCGCAAGGGTCGACATGGGTCGAGGTGGACTATCATGCGAAACCACTTTTTTCGGTCCCTACGGTGCCCCTAGATGATGAAAAGTACAATCCGAGGTTGATTACGAACACTTTTGTGCACCCCCTTCCGTAGAGCAAAATCCTGAAGGTCGGGGTCGCGCAAGGGTCGACATGGGTCGAGGTGGACTATCATGCGAAACCACTTTTTTCGGTCCCTACGGTGCCCCTAGATGATGAAAAGTACAATCCGAGGTTGATTACGAACACTTTTGTGCACCCCCTTCCGTAGAGCAAAATCCTGAAGGTCGGGGTTGCGCACAAGTGTGCACCCCCTTCCGTAGAGCAAAATCCTGAAGGTCGGGGTCGCGCTAGGGTCGACATGGGTCGAGGTGGACTATCATGCGAAACCACTTTTTTCGGTCCCTACGGTGCCCCTAGATGATGAAAAGTACAATCCGAGGTTGATTACGAACACTTTTGTGCACCCCCTTCCGTAGAGCAAAATCCTGAAGGTCGGGGTCGCGCAAGGGTCGACATGGGTCGAGGTGGACTATCATGCGAAACCACTTTTTTCGGTCCCTACGGTGCCCCTAGATGATGAAAAGTACAATCCGAGGTTGATTACGAACACTTTTGTGCACCCCCTTCCGTAGAGCAAAATCCTGAAGGTCGGGGTCGCGCAAGGGTCGACATGGGTCGAGGTGGACTATCATGCGAAACCACTTTTTTCGGTCCCTACGGTGCCCCTAGATGATGAAAAGTACAATCCGAGGTTGATTACGAACACTTTTGTGCACCCCCTTCCGTAGAGCAAAATCCTGAAGGTCGGGGTTGCGCACAAGTAGACCCCCTTCCGTAGAGCAAAATCCTGAAGGTCGGGGTCGCGCAAGGGTCGACATGGGTCGAGGTGGACTATCATGCGAAACCACTTTTTTCGGTCCCTACGGTGCCCCTAGATGATGAAAAGTACAATCCGAGGTTGATTACGAACACTTTTGTGCACCCCCTTCCGTAGAGCAAAATCCTGAAGGTCGGGGTCGCGCAAGGGTCGACATGGGTCGAGGTGGACTATCATGCGAAACCACTTTTTTCGGTCCCTACGGTGCCCCTAGATGATGAAAAGTACAATCCGAGGTTGATTACGAACACTTTTGTGCACCCCCTTCCGTAGAGCAAAATCCTGAAGGTCGGGGTTGCGCACAAGTGTGCACCCCCTTCCGTAGAGCAAAATCCTGAAGGTCGGGGTCGCGCTAGGGTCGACATGGGTCGAGGTGGACTATCATGCGAAACCACTTTTTTCGGTCCCTACGGTGCCCCTAGATGATGAAAAGTACAATCCGAGGTTGATTACGAACACTTTTGTGCACCCCCTTCCGTAGAGCAAAATCCTGAAGGTCGGGGTCGCGCAAGGGTCGACATGGGTCGAGGTGGACTATCATGCGAAACCACTTTTTTCGGTCCCTACGGTGCCCCTAGATGATGAAAAGTACAATCCGAGGTTGATTACGAACACTTTTGTGCACCCCCTTCCGTAGAGCAAAATCCTGAAGGTCGGGGTTGCGCACAAGTAGACCCCCTTCCGTAGAGCAAAATCCTGAAGGTCGGGGTCGCGCAAGGGTCGACATGGGTCGAGGTGGACTATCATGCGAAACCACTTTTTTCGGTCCCTACGGTGCCCCTAGATGATGAAAAGTACAATCCGAGGTTGATTACGAACACTTTTGTGCACCCCCTTCCGTAGAGCAAAATCCTGAAGGTCGGGGTCGCGCAAGGGTCGACATGGGTCGAGGTGGACTATCATGCGAAACCACTTTTTTCGGTCCCTACGGTGCCCCTAGATGATGAAAAGTACAATCCGAGGTTGATTACGAACACTTTTGTGCACCCCCTTCCGTAGAGCAAAATCCTGAAGGTCGGGGTCGCGCAAGGGTCGACATGGGTCGAGGTGGACTATCATGCGAAACCACTTTTTTCGGTCCCTACGGTGCCCCTAGATGATGAAAAGTACAATCCGAGGTTGATTACGAACACTTTTGTGCACCCCCTTCCGTAGAGCAAAATCCTGAAGGTCGGGGTCGCGCAAGGGTCGACATGGGTCGAGGTGGACTATCATGCGAAACCACTTTTTTCGGTCCCTACGGTGCCCCTAGATGATGAAAAGTACAATCCGAGGTTGATTACGAACACTTTTGTGCACCCCCTTCCGTAGAGCAAAATCCTGAAGGTCGGGGTTGCGCACAAGTAGACCCCCTTCCGTAGAGCAAAATCCTGAAGGTCGGGGTCGCACAAGTGTGCACCCCCTTCCGTAGAGCAAAATCCTGAAGGTCGGGGTCGCACAAGTGTGCACCCCCTTCCGTAGAGCAAAATCCTGAAGGTCGGGGTTGCGCACAAGTGTGCACCCCCTTCCGTAGAGCAAAATCCTGAAGGTCGGGGTCGCGCAAGGGTCGACATGGGTCGAGGTGGACTATCATGCGAAACCACTTTTTTCGGTCCCTACGGTGCCCCTAGATGATGAAAAGTACAATCCGAGGTTGATTACGAACACTTTTGTGCACCCCCTTCCGTAGAGCAAAATCCTGAAGGTCGGGGTTGCGCACAAGTCGACCCCCTTCCGTAGAGCAAAATCCTGAAGGTCGGGGTCGCGCAAGGGTCGACATGGGTCGAGGTGGACTATCATGCGAAACCACTTTTTTCGGTCCCTACGGTGCCCCTAGATGATGAAAAGTACAATCCGAGGTTGATTACGAACACTTTTGTGCACCCCCTTCCGTAGAGCAAAATCCTGAAGGTCGGGGTCGCACAAGTGTGCACCCCCTTCCGTAGAGCAAAATCCTGAAGGTCGGGGTCGCGCAAGGGTCGACATGGGTCGAGGTGGACTATCATGCGAAACCACTTTTTTCGGTCCCTACGGTGCCCCTAGATGATGAAAAGTACAATCCGAGGTTGATTACGAACACTTTTGTGCACCCCCTTCCGTAGAGCAAAATCCTGAAGGTCGGGGTTGCGCACAAGTAGACCCCCTTCCGTAGAGCAAAATCCTGAAGGTCGGGGTCGCGCAAGGGTCGACATGGGTCGAGGTGGACTATCATGCGAAACCACTTTTTTCGGTCCCTACGGTGCCCCTAGATGATGAAAAGTACAATCCGAGGTTGATTACGAACACTTTTGTGCACCCCCTTCCGTAGAGCAAAATCCTGAAGGTCGGGGTCGCACAAGTGTGCACCCCCTTCCGTAGAGCAAAATCCTGAAGGTCGGGGTCGCGCAAGGGTCGACATGGGTCGAGGTGGACTATCATGCGAAACCACTTTTTTCGGTCCCTACGGTGCCCCTAGATGATGAAAAGTACAATCCGAGGTTGATTACGAACACTTTTGTGCACCCCCTTCCGTAGAGCAAAATCCTGAAGGTCGGGGTTGCGCACAAGTAGACCCCCTTCCGTAGAGCAAAATCCTGAAGGTCGGGGTCGCGCAAGGGTCGACATGGGTCGAGGTGGACTATCATGCGAAACCACTTTTTTCGGTCCCTACGGTGCCCCTAGATGATGAAAAGTACAATCCGAGGTTGATTACGAACACTTTTGTGCACCCCCTTCCGTAGAGCAAAATCCTGAAGGTCGGGGTCGCGCAAGGGTCGACATGGGTCGAGGTGGACTATCATGCGAAACCACTTTTTTCGGTCCCTACGGTGCCCCTAGATGATGAAAAGTACAATCCGAGGTTGATTACGAACACTTTTGTGCACCCCCTTCCGTAGAGCAAAATCCTGAAGGTCGGGGTCGCGCAAGGGTCGACATGGGTCGAGGTGGACTATCATGCGAAACCACTTTTTTCGGTCCCTACGGTGCCCTTAGATGATGAAAAGTACAATCCGAGGTTGATTACGAACACTTTTGTGCACCCCCTTCCGTAGAGCAAAATCCTGAAGGTCGGGGTCGCGCAAGGGTCGACATGGGTCGAGGTGGACTATCATGCGAAACCACTTTTTTCGGTCCCTACGGTGCCCCTAGATGATGAAAAGTACAATCCGAGGTTGATTACGAACACTTTTGTGCACCCCCTTCCGTAGAGCAAAATCCTGAAGGTCGGGGTCGCGCAAGGGTCGACATGGGTCGAGGTGGACTATCATGCGAAACCACTTTTTTCGGTCCCTACGGTGCCCCTAGATGATGAAAAGTACAATCCGAGGTTGATTACGAACACTTTTGTGCACCCCCTTCCGTAGAGCAAAATCCTGAAGGTCGGGGTCGCGCAAGGGTCGACATGGGTCGAGGTGGACTATCATGCGAAACCACTTTTTTCGGTCCCTACGGTGCCCCTAGATGATGAAAAGTACAATCCGAGGTTGATTACGAACACTTTTGTGCACCCCCTTCCGTAGAGCAAAATCCTGAAGGTCGGGGTCGCGCAAGGGTCGACATGGGTCGAGGTGGACTATCATGCGAAACCACTTTTTTCGGTCCCTACGGTGCCCCTAGATGATGAAAAGTACAATCCGAGGTTGATTACGAACACTTTTGTGCACCCCCTTCCGTAGAGCAAAATCCTGAAGGTCGGGGTTGCGCACAAGTAGACCCCCTTCCGTAGAGCAAAATCCTGAAGGTCGGGGTCGCGCAAGGGTCGACATGGGTCGAGGTGGACTATCATGCGAAACCACTTTTTTCGGTCCCTACGGTGCCCCTAGATGATGAAAAGTACAATCCGAGGTTGATTACGAACACTTTTGTGCACCCCCTTCCGTAGAGCAAAATCCTGAAGGTCGGGGTCGCGCAAGGGTCGACATGGGTCGAGGTGGACTATCATGCGAAACCACTTTTTTCGGTCCCTACGGTGCCCCTAGATGATGAAAAGTACAATCCGAGGTTGATTACGAACACTTTTGTGCACCCCCTTCCGTAGAGCAAAATCCTGAAGGTCGGGGTCGCGCAAGGGTCGACATGGGTCGAGGTGGACTATCATGCGAAACCACTTTTTTCGGTCCCTACGGTGCCCCTAGATGATGAAAAGTACAATCCGAGGTTGATTACGAACACTTTTGTGCACCCCCTTCCGTAGAGCAAAATCCTGAAGGTCGGGGTTGCGCACAAGTAGACCCCCTTCCGTAGAGCAAAATCCTGAAGGTCGGGGTCGCGCAAGGGTCGACATGGGTCGAGGTGGACTATCATGCGAAACCACTTTTTTCGGTCCCTACGGTGCCCCTAGATGATGAAAAGTACAATCCGAGGTTGATTACGAACACTTTTGTGCACCCCCTTCCGTAGAGCAAAATCCTGAAGGTCGGGGTCGCGCAAGGGTCGACATGGGTCGAGGTGGACTATCATGCGAAACCACTTTTTTCGGTCCCTACGGTGCCCCTAGATGATGAAAAGTACAATCCGAGGTTGATTACGAACACTTTTGTGCACCCCCTTCCGTAGAGCAAAATCCTGAAGGTCGGGGTCGCGCAAGGGTCGACATGGGTCGAGGTGGACTATCATGCGAAACCACTTTTTTCGGTCCCTACGGTGCCCCTAGATGATGAAAAGTACAATCCGAGGTTGATTACGAACACTTTTGTGCACCCCCTTCCGTAGAGCAAAATCCTGAAGGTCGGGGTCGCGCAAGGGTCAACCCCTTCCGTAGAGCAAAATCCTGAAGGTCGGGGTCGCGCAAGGGTCGACATGGGTCGAGGTGGACTATCATGCGAAACCACTTTTTTCGGTCCCTACGGTGCCCCTAGATGATGAAAAGTACAATCCGAGGTTGATTACGAACACTTTTGTGCACCCCCTTCCGTAGAGCAAAATCCTGAAGGTCGGGGTCGCACAATTGTGCACCCCCTTCCGTAGAGCAAAATCCTGAAGGTCGGGGTCGCGCAAGGGTCGACATGGGTCGAGGTGGACTATCATGCGAAACCACTTTTTTCGGTCCCTACGGTGCCCCTAGATGATGAAAAGTACAATCCGAGGTTGATTACGAACACTTTTGTGCACCCCCTTCCGTAGAGCAAAATCCTGAAGGTCGGGGTTGCGCACAAGTAGACCCCCTTCCGTAGAGCAAAATCCTGAAGGTCGGGGTCGCGCAAGGGTCGACATGGGTCGAGGTGGACTATCATGCGAAACCACTTTTTTCGGTCCCTACGGTGCCCCTAGATGATGAAAAGTACAATCCGAGGTTGATTACGAACACTTTTGTGCACCCCCTTCCGTAGAGCAAAATCCTGAAGGTCGGGGTTGCGCACAAGTAGACCCCCTTCCGTAGAGCAAAATCCTGAAGGTCGGGGTCGCGCAAGGGTCGACATGGGTCGAGGTGGACTATCATGCGAAACCACTTTTTTCGGTCCCTACGGTGCCCCTAGATGATGAAAAGTACAATCCGAGGTTGATTACGAACACTTTTGTGCACCCCCTTCCGTAGAGCTAAATCCTGAAGGTCGGGGTTGCGCACAAGTAGACCCCCTTCCGTAGAGCAAAATCCTGAAGGTCGGGGTCGCGCAAGGGTCGACATGGGTCGAGGTGGACTATCATGCGAAACCACTTTTTTCGGTCCCTACGGTGCCCCTAGATGATGAAAAGTACAATCCGAGGTTGATTACGAACACTTTTGTGCACCCCCTTCCGTAGAGCAAAATCCTGAAGGTCGGGGTCGCGCAAGGGTCGACATGGGTCGAGGTGGACTATCATGCGAAACCACTTTTTTCGGTCCCTACGGTGCCCCTAGATGATGAAAAGTACAATCCGAGGTTGATTACGAACACTTTTGTGCACCCCCTTCCGTAGAGCAAAATCCTGAAGGTCGGGGTTGCGCACAAGTAGACCCCCTTCCGTAGAGCAAAATCCTGAAGGTCGGGGTCGCGCAAGGGTCGACATGGGTCGAGGTGGACTATCATGCGAAACCACTTTTTTCGGTCCCTACGATGCCCGTAGATGATGAAAAGTACAATCCGAGGTTGATTACGAACACTTTTGTGCACCCCCTTCCGTAGAGCAAAATCCTGAAGGTCGGGGTCGCGCAAGGGTCGACATGGGTCGAGGTGGACTATCATGCGAAACCATTTTTTTCGGTCACTACGGTGCCCCTAGATGATGAAAAGTACAATCCGAGGTTGATTACGAACACTTTTGTGCACCCCCTTCCGTAGAGCAAAATCCTGAAGGTCGGGGTTGCGCACAAGTAGACCCCTTCCGTAGAGCAAAATCCTGAAGGTCGGGGTCGCGCAAGGGTCGACATGGGTCGAGGTGGACTATCATGCGAAACCACTTTTTTCGGTCCCTACGGTGCCCCTAGATGATGAAAAGTACAATCCGAGGTTGATTACGAACACTTTTGTGCACCCCCTTCCGTAGAGCAAAATCCTGAAGGTCGGGGTTGCGCACAAGTAGACCCCCTTCCGTAGAGCAAAATCCTGAAGGTCGGGGTCGCGCAAGGGTCGACATGGGTCGAGGTGGACTATCATGCGAAACCACTTTTTTCGGTCCCTACGGTGCCCCTAGATGATGAAAAGTACAATCCGAGGTTGATTACGAACACTTTTGTGCACCCCCTTCCGTAGAGCAAAATCCTGAAGGTCGGGGTTGCGCACAAGTAGACCCCCTTCCGTAGAGCAAAATCCTGAAGGTCGGGGTCGCGCAAGGGTCGACATGGGTCGAGGTGGACTATCATGCGAAACCACTTTTTTCGGTCCCTACGGTGCCCCTAGATGATGAAAAGTACAATCCGAGGTTGATTACGAACACTTTTGTGCACCCCCTTCCGTAGAGCAAAATCCTGAAGGTCGGGGTCGCGCAAGGGTCGACATGGGTCGAGGTGGACTATCATGCGAAACCACTTTTTTCGGTCCCTACGGTGCCCCTAGATGATGAAAAGTACAATCCGAGGTTGATTACGAACACTTTTGTGCACCCCCTTCCGTAGAGCAAAATCCTGAAGGTCGGGGTCGCACAAGTGTGCACCCCCTTCCGTAGAACAAAATCCTGAAGGTCGGGGTCGCGCAAGGGTCGACATGGGTCGAGGTGGACTATCATGCGAAACCACTTTTTTCGGTCCCTACGGTGCCCCTAGATGATGAAAAGTACAATCCGAGGTTGATTACGAACACTTTTGTGCACCCCCTTCCGTAGAGCAAAATCCTGAAGGTCGGGGTTGCGCACAAGTAGACCCCCTTCCGTAGAGCAAAATCCTGAAGGTCGGGGTCGCGCAAGGGTCGACATGGGTCGAGGTGGACTATCATGCGAAACCACTTTTTTCGGTCCCTACGGTGCCCCTAGATGATGAAAAGTACAATCCGAGGTTGATTACGAACACTTTTGTGCACCCCCTTCCGTAGAGCAAAATCCTGAAGGTCGGGGTCGCGCAAGGGTCGACATGGGTCGAGGTGGACTATCATGCGAAACCACTTTTTTCGGTCCCTACGGTGCCCCTAGATGATGAAAAGTACAATCCGAGGTTGATTACGAACACTTTTGTGCACCCCCTTCCGTAGAGCAAAATCCTGAAGGTCGGGGTTGCGCACAAGTCAGCCCCCTTCCGTAGAGCAAAATCCTGAAGGTCGGGGTCGCGCAAGGGTCGACATGGGTCGAGGTGGACTATCATGCGAAACCACTTTTTTCGGTCCCTACGGTGCCCCTAGATGATGAAAAGTACAATCCGAGGTTGATTACGAACACTTTTGTGCACCCCCTTCCGTAGAGCAAAATCCTGAAGGTCGGGGTCGCGCAAGGGTCGACATGGGTCGAGGTGGACTATCATGCGAAACCACTTTTTTCGGTCCCTACGGTGCCCCTAGATGATGAAAAGTACAATCCGAGGTTGATTACGAACACTTTTGTGCACCCCCTTCCGTAGAGCAAAATCCTGAAGGTCGGGGTCGCGCAAGGGTCGACATGGGTCGAGGTGGACTATCATGCGAAACCACTTTTTTCGGTCCCTACGGTGCCCCTAGATGATGAAAAGTACAATCCGAGGTTGATTACGAACACTTTTGTGCACCCCCTTCCGTAGAGCAAAATCCTGAAGGTCGGGGTCGCGCAAGGGTCGACATGGGTCGAGGTGGACTATCATGCGAAACCACTTTTTTCGGTCCCTACGGTGCCCCTAGATGATGAAAAGTACAATCCGAGGTTGATTACGAACACTTTTGTGCACCCCCTTCCGTAGAGCAAAATCCTGAAGGTCGGGGTCGCGCAAGGGTCGACATGGGTCGAGGTGGACTATCATGCGAAACCACTTTTTTCGGTCCCTACGGTGCCCCTAGATGATGAAAAGTACAATCCGAGGTTGATTACGAACACTTTTGTGCACCCCCTTCCGTAGAGCAAAATCCTGAAGGTCGGGGTCGCACAAGTGTGCACCCCCTTCCGTAGAGCAAAATCCTGAAGGTCGGGGTCGCGCAAGGGTCGACATGGGTCGAGGTGGACTATCATGCGAAACCACTTTTTTCGGTCCCTACGGTGCCCCTAGATGATGAAAAGTACAATCCGAGGTTGATTACGAACACTTTTGTGCACCCCCTTCCGTAGAAAAAAATCCTGAAGGTCGGGGTCGCGCAAGGGTCGACATGGGTCGAGGTGGACTATCATGCGAAACCACTTTTTTCGGTCCCTACGGTGCCCCTAGATGATGAAAAGTACAATCCGAGGTTGATTACGAACACTTTTGTGCACCCCCTTCCGTAGAGCAAAATCCTGAAGGTCGGGGTTGCGCACAAGTAGACCCCCTTCCGTAGAGCAAAATCCTGAAGGTCGGGGTCGCGCAAGGGTCGACATGGGTCGAGGTGGACTATCATGCGAAACCACTTTTTTCGGTCCCTACGGTGCCCCTAGATGATGAAAAGTACAATCCGAGGTTGATTACGAACACTTTTGTGCACCCCCTTCCGTAGAGCAAAATCCTGAAGGTCGGGGTTGCGCACAAGTCGACCCCCTTCCGTAGAGCGAAATCCTGAAGGTCGGGGTCGCGCAAGGGTCGACATGGGTCGAGGTGGACTATCATGCGAAACCACTTTTTTCGGTCCCTACGGTGCCCCTAGATGATGAAAAGTACAATCCGAGGTTGATTACGAACACTTTTGTGCACCCCCTTCCGTAGAGCAAAATCCTGAAGGTCGGGGTCGCGCAAGGGTCGACATGGGTCGAGGTGGACTATCATGCGAAACCACTTTTTTCGGTCCCTACGGTGCCCCTAGATGATGAAAAGTACAATCCGAGGTTGATTACGAACACTTTTGTGCACCCCCTTCCGTAGAGCAAAATCCTGAAGGTCGGGGTTGCGCACAAGTAGACCCCCTTCCGTAGAGCAAAATCCTGAAGGTCGGGGTCGCGCAAGGGTCGACATGGGTCGAGGTGGACTATCATGCGAAACCACTTTTTTCGGTCCCTACGGTGCCCCTAGATGATGAAAAGTACAATCCGAGGTTGATTACGAACACTTTTGTGCACCCCCTTCCGTAGAGCAAAATCCTGAAGGTCGGGGTCGCGCAAGGGTCGACATGGGTCGAGGTGGACTATCATGCGAAACCACTTTTTTCGGTCCCTACGGTGCCCCTAGATGATGAAAAGTACAATCCGAGGTTGATTACGAACACTTTTGTGCACCCCCTTCCGTAGAGCAAAATCCTGAAGGTCGGGGTCGCACAAGTGTGCACCCCCTTCCGTAGAGCAAAATCCTGAAGGTCGGGGTCGCGCAAGGGTCGACATGGGTCGAGGTGGACTATCATGCGAAACCACTTTTTTCGGTCCCTACGGTGCCCCTAGATGATGAAAAGTACAATCCGAGGTTGATTACGAACACTTTTGTGCACCCCCTTCCGTAGAGCAAAATCCTGAAGGTCGGGGTTGCGCACAAGTCGACCCCCTTCCGTAGAGCAAAATCCTGAAGGTCGGGGTCGCGCAAGGGTCGACATGGGTCGAGGTGGACTATCATGCGAAACCACTTTTTTCGGTCCCTACGGTGCCCCTAGATGATGAAAAGTACAATCCGAGGTTGATTACGAACACTTTTGTGCACCCCCTTCCGTAGAGCAAAATCCTGAAGGTCGGGGTTGCGCACAAGTAGACCCCCTTCCGTAGAGCAAAATCCTGAAGGTCGGGGTCGCGCAAGGGTCGACATGGGTCGAGGTGGACTATCATGCGAAACCACTTTTTTCGGTCCCTACGGTGCCCCTAGATGATGAAAAGTACAATCCGAGGTTGATTACGAACACTTTTGTGCACCCCCTTCCGTAGAGCAAAATCCTGAAGGTCGGGGTCGCACAAGTGTGCACCCCCTTCCGTAGAGCAAAATCCTGAAGGTCGGGGTCGCGCAAGGGTCGACATGGGTCGAGGTGGACTATCATGCGAAACCACTTTTTTCGGTCCCTACGGTGCCCCTAGATGATGAAAAGTACAATCCGAGGTTGATTACGAACACTTTTGTGCACCCCCTTCCGTAGAGCAAAATCCTGAAGGTCGGGGTCGCACAAGTGTGCACCCCCTTCCGTAGAGCAAAATCCTGAAGGTCGGGGTCGCGCAAGGGTCGACATGGGTCGAGGTGGACTATCATGCGAAACCACTTTTTTCGGTCCCTACGGTGCCCCTAGATGATGAAAAGTACAATCCGAGGTTGATTACGAACACTTTTGTGCACCCCCTTCCGTAGAGCAAAATCCTGAAGGTCGGGGTCGCGCAAGGGTCGACATGGGTCGAGGTGGACTATCATGCGAAACCACTTTTTTCGGTCCCTACGGTGCCCCTAGATGATGAAAAGTACAATCCGAGGTTGATTACGAACACTTTTGTGCACCCCCTTCCGTAGAGCAAAATCCTGAAGGTCGGGGTTGCGCACAAGTAGACCCCCTTCCGTAGAGCAAAATCCTGAAGGTCGGGGTCGCGCAAGGGTCGACATGGGTCGAGGTGGACTATCATGCGAAACCACTTTTTTCGGTCCCTACGGTGCCCCTAGATGATGAAAAGTACAATCCGAGGTTGATTACGAACACTTTTGTGCACCCCCTTCCGTAGAGCAAAATCCTGAAGGTCGGGGTCGCGCAAGGGTCGACATGGGTCGAGGTGGACTATCATGCGAAACCACTTTTTTCGGTCCCTACGGTGCCCCTAGATGATGAAAAGTACAATCCGAGGTTGATTACGAACACTTTTGTGCACCCCCTTCCGTAGAGCAAAATCCTGAAGGTCGGGGTCGCGCAAGGGTCGACATGGGTCGAGGTGGACTATCATGCGAAACCACTTTTTTCGGTCCCTACGGTGCCCCTAGATGATGAAAAGTACAATCCGAGGTTGATTACGAACACTTTTGTGCACCCCCTTCCGTAGAGCAAAATCCTGAAGGTCGGGGTCGCGCAAGGGTCGACATGGGTCGAGGTGGACTATCATGCGAAACCACTTTTTTCGGTCCCTACGGTGCCCCTAGATGATGAAAAGTACAATCCGAGGTTGATTACGAACACTTTTGTGCACCCCCTTCCGTAGAGCAAAATCCTGAAGGTCGGGGTCGCGCAAGGGTCGACATGGGTCGAGGTGGACTATCATGCGAAACCACTTTTTTCGGTCCCTACGGTGCCCCTAGATGATGAAAAGTACAATCCGAGGTTGATTACGAACACTTTTGTGCACCCCCTTCCGTAGAGCAAAATCCTGAAGGTCGGGGTCGCGCAAGGGTCGACATGGGTCGAGGTGGACTATCATGCGAAACCACTTTTTTCGGTCCCTACGGTGCCCCTAGATGATGAAAAGTACAATCCGAGGTTGATTACGAACACTTTTGTGCACCCCCTTCCGTAGAGCAAAATCCTGAAGGTCGGGGTCGCGCAAGGGTCGACATGGGTCGAGGTGGACTATCATGCGAAACCACTTTTTTCGGTCCCTACGGTGCCCCTAGATGATGAAAAGTACAATCCGAGGTTGATTACGAACACTTTTGTGCACCCCCTTCCGTAGAGCAAAATCCTGAAGGTCGGGGTTGCGCACAAGTAGACCCCCTTCCGTAGAGCAAAATCCTGAAGGTCGGGGTTGCGCACAAGTAGACCCCCTTCCGTAGAGCAAAATCCTGAAGGTCGGGGTCGCGCAAGGGTCGACATGGGTCGAGGTGGACTATCATGCGAAACCACTTTTTTCGGTCCCTACGGTGCCCCTAGATGATGAAAAGTACAATCCGAGGTTGATTACGAACACTTTTGTGCACCCCCTTCCGTAGAGCAAAATCCTGAAGGTCGGGGTCGCGCAAGGGTCGACATGGGTCGAGGTGGACTATCATGCGAAACCACTTTTTTCGGTCCCTACGGTGCCCCTAGATGATGAAAAGTACAATCCGAGGTTGATTACGAACACTTTTGTGCACCCCCTTCCGTAGAGCAAAATCCTGAAGGTCGGGGTTGCGCACAAGTCGACCCCCTTCCGTAGAGCAAAATCCTGAAGGTCGGGGTCGCGCAAGGGTCGACATGGGTCGAGGTGGACTATCATGCGAAACCACTTTTTTCGGTCCCTACGGTGCCCCTAGATGATGAAAAGTACAATCCGAGGTTGATTACGAACACTTTTGTGCACCCCCTTCCGTAGAGCAAAATCCTGAAGGTCGGGGTTGCGCACAAGTAGACCCCCTTCCGTAGAGCAAAATCCTGAAGGTCGGGGTCGCGCAAGGGTCGACATGGGTCGAGGTGGACTATCATGCGAAACCACTTTTTTCGGTCCCTACGGTGCCCCTAGATGATGAAAAGTACAATCCGAGGTTGATTACGAACACTTTTGTGCACCCCCTTCCGTAGAGCAAAATCCTGAAGGTCGGGGTTGCGCACAAGTAGACCCCCTTCCGTAGAGCAAAATCCTGAAGGTCGGGGTTGCGCACAAGTCGACCCCCTTCCGTAGAGCAAAATCCTGAAGGTCGGGGTCGCGCAAGGGTCGACATGGGTCGAGGTGGACTATCATGCGAAACCACTTTTTTCGGTCCCTACGGTGCCCCTAGATGATGAAAAGTACAATCCGAGGTTGATTACGAACACTTTTGTGCACCCCCTTCCGTAGAGCAAAATCCTGAAGGTCGGGGTCGCGCAAGGGTCGACATGGGTCGAGGTGGACTATCATGCGAAACCACTTTTTTCGGTCCCTACGGTGCCCCTAGATGATGAAAAGTACAATCCGAGGTTGATTACGAACACTTTTGTGCACCCCCTTCCGTAGAGCAAAATCCTGAAGGTCGGGGTCGCGCAAGGGTCGACATGGGTCGAGGTGGACTATCATGCGAAACCACTTTTTTCGGTCCCTACGGTGCCCCTAGATGATGAAAAGTACAATCCGAGGTTGATTACGAACACTTTTGTGCACCCCCTTCCGTAGAGCAAAATCCTGAAGGTCGGGGTCGCGCAAGGGTCGACATGGGTCGAGGTGGACTATCATGCGAAACCACTTTTTTCGGTCCCTACGGTGCCCCTAGATGATGAAAAGTACAATCCGAGGTTGATTACGAACACTTTTGTGCACCCCCTTCCGTAGAGCAAAATCCTGAAGGTCGGGGTTGCGCACAAGTAGACCCCCTTCCGTAGAGCAAAATCCTGAAGGTCGGGGTCGCGCAAGGGTCGACATGGGTCGAGGTGGACTATCATGCGAAACCACTTTTTTCGGTCCCTACGGTGCCCCTAGATGATGAAAAGTACAATCCGAGGTTGATTACGAACACTTTTGTGCACCCCCTTCCGTAGAGCAAAATCCTGAAGGTCGGGGTCGCGCAAGGGTCGACATGGGTCGAGGTGGACTATCATGCGAAACCACTTTTTTCGGTCCCTACGGTGCCCCTAGATGATGAAAAGTACAATCCGAGGTTGATTACGAACACTTTTGTGCACCCCCTTCCGTAGAGCAAAATCCTGAAGGTCGGGGTTGCGCACAAGTAGACCCCCTTCCGTAGAGCAAAATCCTGAAGGTCGGGGTCGCGCAAGGGTCGACATGGGTCGAGGTGGACTATCATGCGAAACCACTTTTTTCGGTCCCTACGGTGCCCCTAGATGATGAAAAGTACAATCCGAGGTTGATTACGAACACTTTTGTGCACCCCCTTCCGTAGAGCAAAATCCTGAAGGTCGGGGTCGCACAAGTGTGCACCCCCTTCCGTAGAGCAAAATCCTGAAGGTCGGGGTCGCGCAAGGGTCGACATGGGTCGAGGTGGACTATCATGCGAAACCACTTTTTTCGGTCCCTACGGTGCCCCTAGATGATGAAAAGTACAATCCGAGGTTGATTACGAACACTTTTGTGCACCCCCTTCCGTAGAGCAAAATCCTGAAGGTCGGGGTCGCGCAAGGGTCGACATGGGTCGAGGTGGACTATCATGCGAAACCACTTTTTTCGGTCCCTACGGTGCCCCTAGATGATGAAAAGTACAATCCGAGGTTGATAACGAACACTTTTGTGCACCCCCTTCCGTAGAGCAAAATCCTGAAGGTCGGGGTCGCGCAAGGGTCGACATGGGTCGAGGTGGACTATCATGCGAAACCACTTTTTTCGGTCCCTACGGTGCCCCTAGATGATGAAAAGTACAATCCGAGGTTGATTACGAACACTTTTGTGCACCCCCTTCCGTAGAGCAAAATCCTGAAGGTCGGGGTTGCGCACAAGTAGACCCCCTTCCGTAGAGCAAAATCCTGAAGGTCGGGGTCGCGCAAGGGTCGACATGGGTCGAGGTGGACTATCATGCGAAACCACTTTTTTCGGTCCCTACGGTGCCCCTAGATGATGAAAAGTACAATCCGAGGTTGATTACGAACACTTTTGTGCACCCCCTTCCGTAGAGCAAAATCCTGAAGGTCGGGGTTGCGCAAGGGTCGACATGGGTCGAGGTGGACTATCATGCGAAACCACTTTTTTCGGTCCCTACGGTGCCCCTAGATGATGAAAAGTACAATCCGAGGTTGATTACGAACACTTTTGTGCACCCCCTTCCGTAGAGCAAAATCCTGAAGGTCGGGGTTGCGCACAAGTAGACCCCCTTCCGTAGAGCAAAATCCTGAAGGTCGGGGTCGCGCAAGGGTCGACATGGGTCGAGGTGGACTATCATGCGAAACCACTTTTTTCGGTCCCTACGGTGCCCCTAGATGATGAAAAGTACAATCCGAGGTTGATTACGAACACTTTTGTGCACCCCCTTCCGTAGAGCAAAATCCTGAAGGTCGGGGTCGCACAAGTGTGCACCCCCTTCCGTAGAGCAAAATCCTGAAGGTCGGGGTCGAGCAAGGGTCGACATGGGTCGAGGTGGACTATCATGCGAAACCACTTTTTTCGGTCCCTACGGTGCCCCTAGATGATGAAAAGTACAATCCGAGGTTGATTACGAACACTTTTGTGCACCCCCTTCCGTAGAGCAAAATCCTGAAGGTCGGGGTCGCGCAAGGGTCGACATGGGTCGAGGTGGACTATCATGCGAAACCACTTTTTTCGGTCCCTACGGTGCCCCTAGATGATGAAAAGTACAATCCGGGGTTGATTACGAACACTTTTGTGCACCCCCTTCCGTAGAGCAAAATCCTGAAGGTCGGGGTTGCGCACAAGTAGACCCCCTTCCGTAGAGCAAAATCCTGAAGGTCGGGGTCGCGCAAGGGTCGACATGGGTCGAGGTGGACTATCATGCGAAACCACTTTTTTCGGTCCCTACGGTGCCCCTAGATGATGAAAAGTACAATCCGAGGTTGATTACGAACACTTTTGTGCACCCCCAAAAATGGCCAAAATCCTGAAGGTCCGGGTTCTCGGGGCGGTCGAGGCCCTCGGACGTGCGCAAAAAGTCGGTACCCACGCCGAGCTTCAGAATTTGGTCTCCAGAGACTAAGTCCCAACCGAAACTGGCAACCCACAAAAGTGTACCAAGGAGTGGTGGGATCGAGTTACAGTGTTCGAGAGTATTGACGAGCATGGTTATACGCAACTTTTTGCTAAAGGTGTCCAAGACCGTCAGACCCTTACTTACGGAGATATAAGACACGTGCGTGGTTGCTCGTGCCGAGCTTCAGAAATGTTGCTCCAGAGACTAAGTCCCAGAAAACCTTCCGACCCCAAAAACTCCCAGAAGGAGTCGTCGGATCGTTTCGCGATGTTCTAGTGAAATGTTCAGCTCGACGGAATGCAACTTTTACCTAAAGGGGTCCAAGACCGTCAGACGCTTAGGTACGGAGATACGGGCATGGGTCGGTTTTCCCCATACAAAATACCCCATGGAAAACTGCAAAACCCAAAAACCGGTCGAAGGAGTGGTCGGATCGTTTCGTGGTGTTCTACTGACTTTTTAGGCTTACCGAGACACAACTTTCCGCAGAAGGGTGCAAAACTGTCAGACTCATAGTTTCGGAGATACAAGCATGGGTCATGTTTGCTCGTGCCGAGCTTCAGAATTTTCCATGGCCAAAAAGCCCTAGAATTTGACATTTCACTATTATAGGGAGGTATGGTTGTACTGAGTCGTCATAGAAAGTTTAGCCTCCTCATGTAAACTGACGATTCGATATCAGGGAGGTCGGGAGTTGTCGAAAAGAGACCCTAGGACCTAATACTAGACTCATGTAGTGGCAAGGTGTTTCGGCCCGTGGGTGACGGTTGTATGAAATTTGGGTGACGGCAACTACGACTGGTTCTGGTACCGGGAAGGTGTGTCCTGGTGTCCGGAGGCGTTTTAACGGTAGCTGGGCGGTCGGAACGGTGACCTAGGGTGGTTTTGGGTGAAATCAAGTACCTCCACCCCACCGATGGTCAACCAGAGGCTAGTGGTACATGGAAAACACCCTGGGAAGGTGTCCCAGGGCTCGGAGTAGCAGTAACAAGGGATGCCGCTGTCTCTAGGTCGCGGAACCACTGTGCTTGCCTGCAACACAGTCCTAGGGAGAGCGGCCGAAAGGTTCCGCACGGTGACTTGCACCCACCGGGAAAGGGGTCAAGTAGCCAAGAGGTGTCCAACCAAGGGTTAGTGGTACATGGAAAACACCCTGGGAAGGTGTCCCAGGGCTCGGAGTAGAGTGACTTGCACCCACCGGGAAAGGGGTCAAGTAGCCAAGAGGTGTCCAACCAAGGGTTAGTGGTACATGGAAAACACCCTGGGAAGGTGTCCCAGGGCTCGGAGTAGAGTGACTTGCACCCACCGGGAAAGGGTGTCCTAGTGGGTGGTGTGCTTGTGCCCCAGACATGGGGTGCATGTGCGCTACTGGCTGGGGTGCACCATAGCTACCCGAATGGAGCGATAGAGAGGAGGTGAGCTTTAGCGGGTCAAGTCCATTGGGCTTGATCCGCGAAAAGCACCAAGTCCCGAAAGTCGAAGCCCGAGTTGCTATGGTGTGCGAAAAGCTGCATTTAATGTTGAAAAAAAGTACAAGTCCCAAAACTTGACTTCCCGAAAAATTTCAACTTGTTGCCTAGCACCAGGCGTACACACGGAGGAGATTGTTGCGAGACGAACACGCTGTTGGAAGACAACCGAATGCACGCGGGATTGCTCACGGAGCAAGCGCAAGCACGCGAAACAGCTTGCACGGGTGATGGACCACATTGGACGAGTGACGGTTACCGGTTACCAGTGGGTTAGCCATGTTGTAACGGGCTAAGAGGCCTGTTAAGCCAGAGTGTACGGAGTTCAGATGGCTAGGTGCGCACGCAGGCATCGAGGTTTTGATGGTTTGCGCAGAGTTGTAGCACGGCAGAGAGCGCGCCGGAGCAGTTTCAGTCCAATCGGACGATGCGCGGGTGTTTTACAGAACATTGAAAGTTGTATGGAAGAAAACCCCTGGAAGTATGCAATACTTGGGAAAACACCAAATACTCTCGGATGGAGGTGTCTGAGAAGTTTGGCGTATATGGACGAAAGTTAGCCACGGTGGTGTTCTAACATCGGTGCTTGGGACGCAAAACCGTCGAACGCATGGTTTCGAGGCAATGTGCGAAAAACGGGCCAAAATGGTGCACGAACAAAGGGGCACGCGCTATATCTGGCAGAAGGAGAACTCTGCGAGGTGTTGTGTGTATGGACGAAAAGTAGGCATTACGAAGTTGAGCAAACGCGCCGAAGACCGCAACTCGATATCTCCAACCGGCTGGTCGGTAGAGCGATTCCCAACACCCCATAGACACCGCAATGGGTGAAAATCGGCTAAGTCCCAGAAATGGGTTTTCACCCAAAAACAGGGTGATGGAGACATTGCACGGAGTTGGCGTATATGAACGAAAGTTAGCCACGGTGGTGTTCTAACATCAGTACTTGGGACGCAAAACCGTCGGACGCATGGTTTCGAAGCGATGTGCGAAAAACGGGCCAAAATGGTGCACGAACAAAGGGGCACGCGCTATATCTGGCAGAAGGAGAACTCTGCGAGGTGTTGTGTGTATGGACGAAAAGTAGGCATTACGGAGTTGAGCAAACGCGCCGAAGACCGCAACTCGATATCTCCAACCGGCTGGTCGGTAGAGCGATTCTCAACACCCCATAGAAACCGCAATGGGTGAAAATCGGCTAAGTCCCAGAAATGGGTTTTCACCCAAAAACAGGGTGATGGAGACATTGCACGGAGTTGGCGTATATGGACGAAAGTTAGCCACGGTGGTGTTCTAATATCACTACTTGGGACGCAAAAGCGTCGGACGCATGGTTTCGAGGCAATGTGCGAAAAACGGGCAAAATGGTGCACGAACAAAGGGGCACGCGCTATATCTGGCAGAAGGAGAACTCTGCGAGGTGTTGTGTGTATGGACGAAAAGTAGGCATTACAGAGTTGAGCAAACGCGCCGAAGACCGGGAATCGATATCTCCAACCGGCTGGTCGGTAGAGCGATTCCCAACACCCCATAGACACCGCAATGGGTGAAAATCGGCTAAGTCCCAGAAATGGGTTTTCACCCAAAAACAGGGTGATGGAGACATTGCACGGAGTTGGCGTATATGAACGAAAGTTAGCCACGGTGGTGTTCTAACATCGATGCTTGGGACGCAAAACCGTCGGACGCATGGTTTCGAGGCAATGTGCGAAAAACGGGCCAAAATGGTGCACGAACAAAGGGGCACGCGCTATATCTGGCAGAAGGAGAACTCTGCGAGGTGTTGTGTGTATGGACAAAAAGTAGGCATTACGAAGTTGAGCAAACGCGCCGAAGACCGCAACTCGATATCTTCAACCGACTGGTCGGTAGAGCGATTCCCAACACCCCATAGACACCGCAATGGGTGAAAATCGGCTAAGTCCCAGAAATGGGTTTTCACCCAAAAACAGGGTGATGGAGACATTGCACGGAGTTGGCGTATATGGACGAAAGTTAGCCACGGTGGTGTTCTAACATCGGTGCTTGGGACGCAAAACCGTCGGACGCATGGTTTCGAAGCGATGTGCGAAAAACGGGCCAAAACGGTGCACGAACATAGGGGCACGCGCTATATCTGGCAGAAGGAGAACTCTGCGAGGTGTTGTGTGTATGGACGAAAAGTAGGCATTACGGAGTTGAGCAAACGCGCCGAAGACCGCAACTCGATATCCCCAACCGGCTGGTCGGTAGAGCGATTCCCAACACCCCATAGACACCGCAATGGGTGAAAATCGGCTAAGTCCCAGAAATGGGTTTTCACCCAAAAACAGGGTGATGGAGACATTGCACGGAGTTGGCGTATATGGACGAAAGTTAGCCACGGTGGTGTTCTAACATCGGTGCTTGGGACGCAAAACCGTCGGACGCATGGTTTCGAAGCGATGTGCGAAAAACGGGCCAAAACGGTGCACGAGCAAAGGGGCACGCGCTATATCTGGCAGAAGGAGAACTCTGCGAGGTGTTGTGTGTATGGACGAAAAGTAGGCATTACGGAGTTGAGCAAACGCGCCGAAGACCGGGAATCGATATCTCCAACCGGCTGGTCGGTAGAGCGATTCCCAACACCCCATAGACACCGCAATGGGTGAAAATCGGCTAAGTCCCAATGTGTACCTTCAGAGGGGCATATCTCGAAAACTACTCGTCAGATCGGGGCCAAATTCACAGAGAAGACACATGTCGAGGAGTTGTTTCGGTTGAGCGATAGTGGTTTTTGGGTGAAAATGTACCCCTAAACCTTGTACAGAGAGGACCCCTTCCGTAGAGCAAAATCCTGAAGGTCGGGGTCGCGCAAGGGTCGACATGGGTCGAGGTGGACTATCATGCGAAACCACTTTTTTCGGTCCCTACGGTGCCCCTAGATGATGAAAAGTACAATCCGAGGTTGATTACGAACACTTTTGTGCACCCCCTTCCGTAGAGCAAAATCCTGAAGGTCGGGGTCGCGCAAGGGTCGACATGGGTCGAGGTGGACTATCATGCGAAACCACTTTTTTCGGTCCCTACGGTGCCCCTAGATGATGAAAAGTACAATCCGAGGTTGATTACGAACACTTTTGTGCACCCCCTTCCGTAGAGCAAAATCCTGAAGGTCGGGGTTGCGCACAAGTAGACCCCCTTCCGTAGAGCAAAATCCTGAAGGTCAGGGTCGCGCAAGGGTCGACATGGGTCGAGGTGGACTATCATGCGAAACCACTTTTTTCGGTCCCTACGGTGCCCCTAGATGATGAAAAGTACAATCCGAGGTTGATTACGAACACTTTTGTGCACCCCCTTCCGTAGAGCAAAATCCTGAAGGTCGGGGTCGCGCAAGGGTCGACATGGGTCGAGGTGGACTATCATGCGAAACCACTTTTTTCGGTCCCTACGGTGCCCCTAGATGATGAAAAGTACAATCCGAGGTTGATTACGAACACTTTTGTGCACCCCCTTCCGTAGAGCAAAATCCTGAAGGTCGGGGTCGCGCAAGGGTCGACATGGGTCGAGGTGGACTATCATGCGAAACCACTTTTTTCGGTCCCTACGGTGCCCCTAGATGATGAAAAGTACAATCCGAGGTTGATTACGAACACTTTTGTGCACCCCCTTCCGTAGAGCAAAATCCTGAAGGTCGGGGTTGCGCACAAGTAGACCCCCTTCCGTAGAGCAAAATCCTGAAGGTCGGGGTCGCGCAAGGGTCGACATGGGTCGAGGTGGACTATCATGCGAAACCACTTTTTTCGGTCCCTACGGTGCCCCTAGATGATGAAAAGTACAATCCGAGGTTGATTACGAACACTTTTGTGCACCCCCTTCCGTAGAGCAAAATCCTGAAGGTCGGGGTTGCGCACAAGTAGACCCCCTTCCGTAGAGCAAAATCCTGAAGGTCGGGGTCGTGCAAGGGTCGACATGGGTCGAGGTGGACTATCATGCGAAACCACTTTTTTCGGTCCCTACGGTGCCCCTAGATGATGAAAAGTACAATCCGAGGTTGATTACGAACACTTTTGTGCACCCCCTTCCGTAGAGCAAAATCCTGAAGGTCGGGGTTGCGCACAAGTCGACCCCCTTCCGTAGAGCAAAATCCTGAAGGTCGGGGTCGCGCAAGGGTCGACATGGGTCGAGGTGGACTATCATGCGAAACCACTTTTTTCGGTCCCTACGGTGCCCCTAGATGATGAAAAGTACAATCCGAGGTTGATTACGAACTCTTTTGTGCACCCCCTTCCGTAGAGCAAAATCCTGAAGGTCGGGGTCGCGCAAGGGTCGACATGGGTCGAGGTGGACTATCATGCGAAACCACTTTTTTCGGTCCCTACGGTGCCCCTAGATGATGAAAAGTACAATCCGAGGTTGATTACGAACACTTTTGTGCACCCCCTTCCGTAGAGCAAAATCCTGAAGGTCGGGGTTGCGCACAAGTAGACCCCCTTCCGTAGAGCAAAATCCTGAAGGTCGGGGTCGCGCAAGGGTCGACATGGGTCGAGGTGGACTATCATGCGAAACCACTTTTTTCGGTCCCTACGGTGCCCCTAGATGATGAAAAGTACAATCCGAGGTTGATTACGAACACTTTTGTGCACCCCCTTCCGTAGAGCAAAATCCTGAAGGTCGGGGTCGCACAAGTGTGCACCCCCTTCCGTAGAGCAAAATCCTGAAGGTCGGGGTCGCGCAAGGGTCGACATGGGTCGAGGTGGACTATCATGCGAAACCACTTTTTTCGGTCCCTACGGTGCCCCTAGATGATGAAAAGTACAATCCGAGGTTGATTACGAACACTTTTGTGCACCCCCTTCCGTAGAGCAAAATCCTGAAGGTCGGGGTTGCGCACAAGTAGACCCCCTTCCGTAGAGCAAAATCCTGAAGGTCGGGGTCGCGCAAGGGTCGACATGGGTCGAGGTGGACTATCATGCGAAACCACTTTTTTCGGTCCCTACGATGCCCGTAGATGATGAAAAGTACAATCCGAGGTTGATTACGAACACTTTTGTGCACCCCCTTCCGTAGAGCAAAATCCTGAAGGTCGGGGTTGCGCACAAGTCGACCCCCTTCCGTAGAGCAAAATCCTGAAGGTCGGGGTCGTGCAAGGGTCGACATGGGTCGAGGTGGACTATCATGCGAAACCACTTTTTTCGGTCCCTACGGTGCCCCTAGATGATGAAAAGTACAATCCGAGGTTGATTACGAACACTTTTGTGCACCCCCTTCCGTAGAGCAAAATCCTGAAGGTCGGGGTTGCGCACAAGTCGACCCCCTTCCGTAGAGCAAAATCCTGAAGGTCGGGGTCGCGCAAGGGTCGACATGGGTCGAGGTGGACTATCATGCGAAACCACTTTTTTCGGTCCCTACGATGCCCGTAGATGATGAAAAGTACAATCCGAGGTTGATTACGAACACTTTTGTGCACCCCCTTCCGTAGAGCAAAATCCTGAAGGTCGGGGTTGCGCACAAGTCGACCCCCTTCCGTAGAGCAAAATCCTGAAGGTCGGGGTCGTGCAAGGGTCGACATGGGTCGAGGTGGACTATCATGCGAAACCACTTTTTTCGGTCCCTACGGTGCCCCTAGATGATGAAAAGTACAATCCGAGGTTGATTACGAACACTTTTGTGCACCCCCTTCCGTAGAGCAAAATCCTGAAGGTCGGGGTTGCGCACAAGTCGACCCCCTTCCGTAGAGCAAAATCCTGAAGGTCGGGGTCGCGCAAGGGTCGACATGGGTCGAGGTGGACTATCATGCGAAACCACTTTTTTCGGTCCCTACGGTGCCCCTAGATGATGAAAAGTACAATCCGAGGTTGATTACGAACACTTTTGTGCACCCCCTTCCGTAGAGCAAAATCCTGAAGGTCGGGGTCGCGCAAGGGTCGACATGGGTCGAGGTGGACTATCATGCGAAACCACTTTTTTCGGTCCCTACGGTGCCCCTAGATGATGAAAAGTACAATCCGAGGTTGATTACGAACACTTTTGTGCACCCCCTTCCGTAGAGCAAAATCCTGAAGGTCGGGGTTGCGCACAAGTAGACCCCCTTCCGTAGAGCAAAATCCTGAAGGTCGGGGTCGCGCAAGGGTCGACATGGGTCGAGGTGGACTATCATGCGAAACCACTTTTTTCGGTCCCTACGGTGCCCCTAGATGATGAAAAGTACAATCCGAGGTTGATTACGAACACTTTTGTGCACCCCCTTCCGTAGAGCAAAATCCTGAAGGTCGGGGTCGCACAAGTGTGCACCCCCTTCCGTAGAGCAAAATCCTGAAGGTCGGGGTCGCACAAGTGTGCACCCCCTTCCGTAGAGCAAAATCCTGAAGGTCGGGGTCGCACAAGTGTGCACCCCCTTCCGTAGAGCAAAATCCTGAAGGTCGGGGTTGCGCACAAGTCGACCCCCTTCCGTAGAGCAAAATCCTGAAGGTCGGGGTCGCACAAGTGTGCACCCCCTTCCGTAGAGCAAAATCCTGAAGGTCGGGGTTGCGCACAAGTCGACCCCCTTCCGTAGAGCAAAATCCTGAAGGTCGGGGTCGCGCAAGGGTCGACATGGGTCGAGGTGGACTATCATGCGAAACCACTTTTTTCGGTCCCTACGGTGCCCCTAGATGATGAAAAGTACAATCCGAGGTTGATTACGAACACTTTTGTGCACCCCCTTCCGTAGAGCAAAATCCTGAAGGTCGGGGTCGCGCAAGGGTCGACATGGGTCGAGGTGGACTATCATGCGAAACCACTTTTTTCGGTCCCTACGGTGCCCCTAGATGATGAAAAGTACAATCCGAGGTTGATTACGAACACTTTTGTGCACCCCCTTCCGTAGAGCAAAATCCTGAAGGTCGGGGTTGCGCACAAGTCGACCCCCTTCCGTAGAGCAAAATCCTGAAGGTCGGGGTCGCGCAAGGGTCGACATGGGTCGAGGTGGACTATCATGCGAAACCACTTTTTTCGGTCCCTACGGTGCCCCTAGATGATGAAAAGTACAATCCGAGGTTGATTACGAACACTTTTGTGCACCCCCTTCCGTAGAGCAAAATCCTGAAGGTCGGGGTCGCGCACAAGTAGACCCCCATCCGTAGAGCAAAATCCTGAAGGTCGGGGTCGCGCAAGGGTCGACATGGGTCGAGGTGGACTATCATGCGAAACCACTTTTTTCGGTCCCTACGGTGCCCCTAGATGATGAAAAGTACAATCCGAGGTTGATTACGAACACTTTTGTGCACCCCCTTCCGTAGAGCAAAATCCTGAAGGTCGGGGTTGCGCACAAGTAGACCCCCTTCCGTAGAGCAAAATCCTGAAGGTCGGGGTCGCGCAAGGGTCGACATGGGTCGAGGTGGACTATCATGCGAAACCACTTTTTTCGGTCCCTACGGTGCCCCTAGATGATGAAAAGTACAATCCGAGGTTGATTACGAACACTTTTGTGCACCCCCTTCCGTAGAGCAAAATCCTGAAGGTCGGGGTCGCACAAGTGTGCACCCCCTTCCGTAGAGCAAAATCCTGAAGGTCGGGGTCGCGCAAGGGTCGACATGGGTCGAGGTGGACTATCATGCGAAACCACTTTTTTCGGTCCCTACGGTGCCCCTAGATGATGAAAAGTACAATCCGAGGTTGATTACGAACACTTTTGTGCACCCCCTTCCGTAGAGCAAAATCCTGAAGGTCGGGGTCGCGCAAGGGTCGACATGGGTCGAGGTGGACTATCATGCGAAACCACTTTTTTCGGTCCCTACGGTGCCCCTAGATGATGAAAAGTACAATCCGAGGTTGATTACGAACACTTTTGTGCACCCCCTTCCGTAGAGCAAAATCCTGAAGGTCGGGGTTGCGCACAAGTAGACCCCCTTCCGTAGAGCAAAATCCTGAAGGTCGGGGTCGCGCAAGGGTCGACATGGGTCGAGGTGGACTATCATGCGAAACCACTTTTTTCGGTCCCTACGGTGCCCCTAGATGATGAAAAGTACAATCCGAGGTTGATTACGAACACTTTTGTGCACCCCCTTCCGTAGAGCAAAATCCTGAAGGTCGGGGTCGCGCACAAGTCGACCCCCTTCCGTAGAGCAAAATCCTGAAGGTCGGGGTCGCGCAAGGGTCGACATGGGTCGAGGTGGACTATCATGCGAAACCACTTTTTTCGGTCCCTACGGTGCCCCTAGATGATGAAAAGTACAATCCGAGGTTGATTACGAACACTTTTGTGCACCCCCTTCCGTAGAGCAAAATCCTGAAGGTCGGGGTCGCGCAAGGGTCGACATGGGTCGAGGTGGACTATCATGCGAAACCACTTTTTTCGGTCCCTACGGTGCCCCTAGATGATGAAAAGTACAATCCGAGGTTGATTACGAACACTTTTGTGCACCCCCTTCCGTAGAGCAAAATCCTGAAGGTCGGGGTCGCGCACAAGTCGACCCCCTTCCGTAGAGCAAAATCCTGAAGGTCGGGGTCGCGCAAGGGTCGACATGGGTCGAGGTGGACTATCATGCGAAACCACTTTTTTCGGTCCCTACGGTGCCCCTAGATGATGAAAAGTACAATCCGAGGTTGATTACGAACACTTTTGTGCACCCCCTTCCGTAGAGCAAAATCCTGAAGGTCGGGGTTGCGCACAAGTAGACCCCCTTCCGTAGAGCAAAATCCTGAAGGTCGGGGTCGCGCAAGGGTCGACATGGGTCGAGGTGGACTATCATGCGAAACCACTTTTTTCGGTCCCTACGGTGCCCCTAGATGATGAAAAGTACAATCCGAGGTTGATTACGAACACTTTTGTGCACCCCCTTCCGTAGAGCAAAATCCTGAAGGTCGGGGTTGCGCACAAGTCGACCCCCTTCCGTAGAGCAAAATCCTGAAGGTCGGGGTCGCGCAAGGGTCGACATGGGTCGAGGTGGACTATCATGCGAAACCACTTTTTTCGGTCCCTACGGTGCCCCTAGATGATGAAAAGTACAATCCGAGGTTGATTACGAACACTTTTGTGCACCCCCTTCCGTAGAGCAAAATCCTGAAGGTCGGGGTTGCGCACAAGTCGACCCCCTTCCGTAGAGCAAAATCCTGAAGGTCGGGGTCGCGCAAGGGTCGACATGGGTCGAGGTGGACTATCATGCGAAACCACTTTTTTCGGTCCCTACGGTGCCCCTAGATGATGAAAAGTACAATCCGAGGTTGATTACGAACACTTTTGTGCACCCCCTTCCGTAGAGCAAAATCCTGAAGGTCGGGGTCGCGCAAGGGTCGACATGGGTCGAGGTGGACTATCATGCGAAACCACTTTTTTCGGTCCCTACGGTGCCCCTAGATGATGAAAAGTACAATCCGAGGTTGATTACGAACACTTTTGTGCACCCCCTTCCGTAGAGCAAAATCCTGAAGGTCGGGGTCGCGCAAGGGTCGACATGGGTCGAGGTGGACTATCATGCGAAACCACTTTTTTCGGTCCCTACGGTGCCCCTAGATGATGAAAAGTACAATCCGAGGTTGATTACGAACACTTTTGTGCACCCCCTTCCGTAGAGCAAAATCCTGAAGGTCGGGGTCGCGCAAGGGTCGACATGGGTCGAGGTGGACTATCATGCGAAACCACTTTTTTCGGTCCCTACGGTGCCCCTAGATGATGAAAAGTACAATCCGAGGTTGATTACGAACACTTTTGTGCACCCCCTTCCGTAGAGCAAAATCCTGAAGGTCGGGGTTGCGCACAAGTAGACCCCCTTCCGTAGAGCAAAATCCTGAAGGTCGGGGTCGCGCAAGGGTCGACATGGGTCGAGGTGGACTATCATGCGAAACCACTTTTTTCGGTCCCTACGGTGCCCCTAGATGATGAAAAGTACAATCCGAGGTTGATTACGAACACTTTTGTGCACCCCCTTCCGTAGAGCAAAATCCTGAAGGTCGGGGTCGCACAAGTGTGCACCCCCTTCCGTAGAGCAAAATCCTGAAGGTCGGGGTCGCGCAAGGGTCGACATGGGTCGAGGTGGACTATCATGCGAAACCACTTTTTTCGGTCCCTACGGTGCCCCTAGATGATGAAAAGTACAATCCGAGGTTGATTACGAACACTTTTGTGCACCCCCTTCCGTAGAGCAAAATCCTGAAGGTCGGGGTCGCGCAAGGGTCGACATGGGTCGAGGTGGACTATCATGCGAAACCACTTTTTTCGGTCCCTACGGTGCCCCTAGATGATGAAAAGTACAATCCGAGGTTGATTACGAACACTTTTGTGCACCCCCTTCCGTAGAGCAAAATCCTGAAGGTCGGGGTTGCGCACAAGTAGACCCCCTTCCGTAGAGCAAAATCCTGAAGGTCGGGGTCGCGCAAGGGTCGACATGGGTCGAGGTGGACTATCATGCGAAACCACTTTTTTCGGTCCCTACGGTGCCCCTAGATGATGAAAAGTACAATCCGAGGTTGATTACGAACACTTTTGTGCACCCCCTTCCGTAGAGCAAAATCCTGAAGGTCGGGGTCGCGCAAGGGTCGACATGGGTCGAGGTGGACTATCATGCGAAACCACTTTTTTCGGTCCCTACGGTGCCCCTAGATGATGAAAAGTACAATCCGAGGTTGATTACGAACACTTTTGTGCACCCCCTTCCGTAGAGCAAAATCCTGAAGGTCGGGGTCGCGCAAGGGTCGACATGGGTCGAGGTGGACTATCATGCGAAACCACTTTTTTCGGTCCCTACGGTGCCCCTAGATGATGAAAAGTACAATCCGAGGTTGATTACGAACACTTTTGTGCACCCCCTTCCGTAGAGCAAAATCCTGAAGGTCGGGGTCGCGCAAGGGTCGACATGGGTCGAGGTGGACTATCATGCGAAACCACTTTTTTCGGTCCCTACGGTGCCCCTAGATGATGAAAAGTACAATCCGAGGTTGATTACGAACACTTTTGTGCACCCCCTTCCGTAGAGCAAAATCCTGAAGGTCGGGGTCGCGCAAGGGTCGACATGGGTCGAGGTGGACTATCATGCGAAACCACTTTTTTCGGTCCCTACGGTGCCCCTAGATGATGAAAAGTACAATCCGAGGTTGATTACGAACACTTTTGTGCACCCCCTTCCGTAGAGCAAAATCCTGAAGGTCGGGGTTGCGCACAAGTAGACCCCCTTCCGTAGAGCAAAATCCTGAAGGTCGGGGTCGCGCAAGGGTCGACATGGGTCGAGGTGGACTATCATGCGAAACCACTTTTTTCGGTCCCTACGGTGCCCCTAGATGATGAAAAGTACAATCCGAGGTTGATTACGAACACTTTTGTGCACCCCCTTCCGTAGAGCAAAATCCTGAAGGTCGGGGTCGCGCAAGGGTCGACAGGGGTCGAGGTGGACTATCATGCGAAACCACTTTTTTCGGTCCCTACGGTGCCCCTAGATGATGAAAAGTACAATCCGAGGTTGATTACGAACACTTTTGTGCACCCCCTTCCGTAGAGCAAAATCCTGAAGGTCGGGGTTGCGCACAAGTAGACCCCCTTCCGTAGAGCAAAATCCTGAAGGTCGGGGTTGCGCACAAGTAGACCCCCTTCCGTAGAGCAAAATCCTGAAGGTCGGGGTCGCGCAAGGGTCGACATGGGTCGAGGTGGACTATCATGCGAAACCACTTTTTTCGGTCCCTACGGTGCCCCTAGATGATGAAAAGTACAATCCGAGGTTGATTACGAACACTTTTGTGCACCCCCTTCCGTAGAGCAAAATCCTGAAGGTCGGGGTCGCGCAAGGGTCGACATGGGTCGAGGTGGACTATCATGCGAAACCACTTTTTTCGGTCCCTACGGTGCCCCTAGATGATGAAAAGTACAATCCGAGGTTGATTACGAACACTTTTGTGCACCCCCTTCCGTAGAGCAAAATCCTGAAGGTCGGGGTTGCGCACAAGTCGACCCCCTTCCGTAGAGCAAAATCCTGAAGGTCGGGGTCGCGCAAGGGTCGACATGGGTCGAGGTGGACTATCATGCGAAACCACTTTTTTCGGTCCCTACGGTGCCCCTAGATGATGAAAAGTACAATCCGAGGTTGATTACGAACACTTTTGTGCACCCCCTTCCGTAGAGCAAAATCCTGAAGGTCGGGGTTGCGCACAAGTAGACCCCCTTCCGTAGAGCAAAATCCTGAAGGTCGGGGTCGCGCAAGGGTCGACATGGGTCGAGGTGGACTATCATGCGAAACCACTTTTTTCGGTCCCTACGGTGCCCCTAGATGATGAAAAGTACAATCCGAGGTTGATTACGAACACTTTTGTGCACCCCCTTCCGTAGAGCAAAATCCTGAAGGTCGGGGTTGCGCACAAGTAGACCCCCTTCCGTAGAGCAAAATCCTGAAGGTCGGGGTTGCGCACAAGTCGACCCCCTTCCGTAGAGCAAAATCCTGAAGGTCGGGGTCGCGCAAGGGTCGACATGGGTCGAGGTGGACTATCATGCGAAACCACTTTTTTCGGTCCCTACGGTGCCCCTAGATGATGAAAAGTACAATCCGAGGTTGATTACGAACACTTTTGTGCACCCCCTTCCGTAGAGCAAAATCCTGAAGGTCGGGGTCGCGCAAGGGTCGACATGGGTCGAGGTGGACTATCATGCGAAACCACTTTTTTCGGTCCCTACGGTGCCCCTAGATGATGAAAAGTACAATCCGAGGTTGATTACGAACACTTTTGTGCACCCCCTTCCGTAGAGCAAAATCCTGAAGGTCGGGGTCGCGCAAGGGTCGACATGGGTCGAGGTGGACTATCATGCGAAACCACTTTTTTCGGTCCCTACGGTGCCCCTAGATGATGAAAAGTACAATCCGAGGTTGATTACGAACACTTTTGTGCACCCCCTTCCGTAGAGCAAAATCCTGAAGGTCGGGGTCGCGCAAGGGTCGACATGGGTCGAGGTGGACTATCATGCGAAACCACTTTTTTCGGTCCCTACGGTGCCCCTAGATGATGAAAAGTACAATCCGAGGTTGATTACGAACACTTTTGTGCACCCCCTTCCGTAGAGCAAAATCCTGAAGGTCGGGGTCGCGCAAGGGTCGACATGGGTCGAGGTGGACTATCATGCGAAACCACTTTTTTCGGTCCCTACGGTGCCCCTAGATGATGAAAAGTACAATCCGAGGTTGATTACGAACACTTTTGTGCACCCCCTTCCGTAGAGCAAAATCCTGAAGGTCGGGGTCGCACAAGTGTGCACCCCCTTCCGTAGAGCAAAATCCTGAAGGTCGGGGTCGCGCAAGGGTCGACATGGGTCGAGGTGGACTATCATGCGAAACCACTTTTTTCGGTCCCTACGGTGCCCCTAGATGATGAAAAGTACAATCCGAGGTTGATTACGAACACTTTTGTGCACCCCCTTCCGTAGAAAAAAATCCTGAAGGTCGGGGTCGCGCAAGGGTCGACATGGGTCGAGGTGGACTATCATGCGAAACCACTTTTTTCGGTCCCTACGGTGCCCCTAGATGATGAAAAGTACAATCCGAGGTTGATTACGAACACTTTTGTGCACCCCCTTCCGTAGAGCAAAATCCTGAAGGTCGGGGTTGCGCACAAGTCGACCCCCTTCCGTAGAGCAAAATCCTGAAGGTCGGGGTCGCGCAAGGGTCGACATGGGTCGAGGTGGACTATCATGCGAAACCACTTTTTTCGGTCCCTACGGTGCCCCTAGATGATGAAAAGTACAATCCGAGGTTGATTACGAACACTTTTGTGCACCCCCTTCCGTAGAGCAAAATCCTGAAGGTCGGGGTCGCGCAAGGGTCGACATGGGTCGAGGTGGACTATCATGCGAAACCACTTTTTTCGGTCCCTACGGTGCCCCTAGATGATGAAAAGTACAATCCGAGGTTGATTACGAACACTTTTGTGCACCCCCTTCCGTAGAGCAAAATCCTGAAGGTCGGGGTCGCGCAAGGGTCGACATGGGTCGAGGTGGACTATCATGCGAAACCACTTTTTTCGGTCCCTACGGTGCCCCTAGATGATGAAAAGTACAATCCGAGGTTGATTACGAACACTTTTGTGCACCCCCTTCCGTAGAGCAAAATCCTGAAGGTCGGGGTCGCACAAGTGTGCACCCCCTTCCGTAGAGCAAAATCCTGAAGGTCGGGGTCGCGCAAGGGTCGACATGGGTCGAGGTGGACTATCATGCGAAACCACTTTTTTCGGTCCCTACGGTGCCCCTAGATGATGAAAAGTACAATCCGAGGTTGATTACGAACACTTTTGTGCACCCCCTTCCGTAGAGCAAAATCCTGAAGGTCGGGGTCGCGCAAGTGTGCACCCCCTTCCGTAGAGCAAAATCCTGAAGGTCGGGGTCGCGCAAGGGTCGACATGGGTCGAGGTGGACTATCATGCGAAACCACTTTTTTCGGTCCCTACGGTGCCCCTAGATGATGAAAAGTACAATCCGAGGTTGATTACGAACACTTTTGTGCACCCCCTTCCGTAGAGCAAAATCCTGAAGGTCGGGGTCGCGCAAGGGTCGACATGGGTCGAGGTGGACTATCATGCGAAACCACTTTTTTCGGTCCCTACGGTGCCCCTAGATGATGAAAAGTACAATCCGAGGTTGATTACGAACACTTTTGTGCACCCCCTTCCGTAGAGCAAAATCCTGAAGGTCGGGGTTGCGCACAAGTGTGCACCCCCTTCCGTAGAGCAAAATCCTGAAGGTCGGGGTCGCGCAAGGGTCGACATGGGTCGAGGTGGACTATCATGCGAAACCACTTTTTTCGGTCCCTACGGTGCCCCTAGATGATGAAAAGTACAATCCGAGGTTGATTACGAACACTTTTGTGCACCCCCTTCCGTAGAGCAAAATCCTGAAGGTCGGGGTTGCGCACAAGTAGACCCCCTTCCGTAGAGCAAAATCCTGAAGGTCGGGGTCGCGCAAGGGTCGACATGGGTCGAGGTGGACTATCATGCGAAACCACTTTTTTCGGTCCCTACGGTGCCCCTAGATGATGAAAAGTACAATCCGAGGTTGATTACGAACACTTTTGTGCACCCCCTTCCGTAGAGCAAAATCCTGAAGGTCGGGGTCGCGCAAGGGTCGACATGGGTCGAGGTGGACTATCATGCGAAACCACTTTTTTCGGTCCCTACGGTGCCCCTAGATGATGAAAAGTACAATCCGAGGTTGATTACGAACACTTTTGTGCACCCCCTTCCGTAGAGCAAAATCCTGAAGGTCGGGGTTGCGCACAAGTAGACCCCCTTCCGTAGAGCAAAATCCTGAAGGTCGGGGTCGCGCAAGGGTCGACATGGGTCGAGGTGGACTATCATGCGAGACCACTTTTTTCGGTCCCTACGGTGCCCCTAGATGATGAAAAGTACAATCCGAGGTTGATTACGAACACTTTTGTGCACCCCCTTCCGTAGAGCAAAATCCTGAAGGTCGGGGTCGCGCAAGGGTCGACATGGGTCGAGGTGGACTATCATGCGAAACCACTTTTTTCGGTCCCTACGGTGCCCCTAGATGATGAAAAGTACAATCCGAGGTTGATTACGAACACTTTTGTGCACCCCCTTCCGTAGAGCAAAATCCTGAAGGTCGGGGTCGCGCAAGGGTCGACATGGGTCGAGGTGGACTATCATGCGAAACCACTTTTTTCGGTCCCTACGGTGCCCCTAGATGATGAAAAGTACAATCCGAGGTTGATTACGAACACTTTTGTGCACCCCCTTCCGTAGAGCAAAATCCTGAAGGTCGGGGTCGCGCAAGGGTCGACATGGGTCGAGGTGGACTATCATGCGAAACCACTTTTTTCGGTCCCTACGGTGCCCCTAGATGATGAAAAGTACAATCCGAGGTTGATTACGAACACTTTTGTGCACCCCCTTCCGTAGAGCAAAATCCTGAAGGTCGGGGTCGCGCAAGGGTCGACATGGGTCGAGGTGGACTATCATGCGAAACCACTTTTTTCGGTCCCTACGGTGCCCCTAGATGATGAAAAGTACAATCCGAGGTTGATTACGAACACTTTTGTGCACCCCCTTCCGTAGAGCAAAATCCTGAAGGTCGGGGTCGCGCAAGGGTCGACATGGGTCGAGGTGGACTATCATGCGAAACCACTTTTTTCGGTCCCTACGGTGCCCCTAGATGATGAAAAGTACAATCCGAGGTTGATTACGAACACTTTTGTGCACCCCCTTCCGTAGAGCAAAATCCTGAAGGTCGGGGCTGCGCACAAGTAGACCCCCTTCCGTAGAGCAAAATCCTGAAGGTCGGGGTCGCGCAAGGGTCGACATGGGTCGAGGTGGACTATCATGCGAAACCACTTTTTTCGGTCCCTACGGTGCCCCTAGATGATGAAAAGTACAATCCGAGGTTGATTACGAACACTTTTGTGCACCCCCTTCCGTAGAGCAAAATCCTGAAGGTCGGGGTTGCGCACAAGTGTGCACCCCCTTCCGTAGAGCAAAATCCTGAAGGTCGGGGTCGCGCAAGGGTCGACATGGGTCGAGGTGGACTATCATGCGAAACCACTTTTTTCGGTCCCTACGGTGCCCCTAGATGATGAAAAGTACAATCCGAGGTTGATTACGAACACTTTTGTGCACCCCCTTCCGTAGAGCAAAATCCTGAAGGTCGGGGTTGCGCACAAGTAGACCCCCTTCCGTAGAGCAAAATCCTGAAGGTCGGGGTCGCACAAGTGTGCACCCCCTTCCGTAGAGCAAAATCCTGAAGGTCGGGGTCGCACAAGTGTGCACCCCCTTCCGTAGAGCAAAATCCTGAAGGTCGGGGTCGCACAAGTGTGCACCCCCTTCCGTAGAGCAAAATCCTGAAGGTCGGGGTCGCGCAAGGGTCGACATGGGTCGAGGTGGACTATCATGCGAAACCACTTTTTTCGGTCCCTACGGTGCCCCTAGATGATGAAAAGTACAATCCGAGGTTGATTACGAACACTTTTGTGCACCCCCTTCCGTAGAGCAAAATCCTGAAGGTCGGGGTTGCGCACAAGTCGACCCCCTTCCGTAGAGCAAAATCCTGAAGGTCGGGGTCGCGCAAGGGTCGACATGGGTCGAGGTGGACTATCATGCGAAACCACTTTTTTCGGTCCCTACGGTGCCCCTAGATGATGAAAAGTACAATCCGAGGTTGATTACGAACACTTTTGTGCACCCCCTTCCGTAGAGCAAAATCCTGAAGGTCGGGGTCGCACAAGTGTGCACCCCCTTCCGTAGAGCAAAATCCTGAAGGTCGGGGTCGCGCAAGGGTCGACATGGGTCGAGGTGGACTATCATGCGAAACCACTTTTTTCGGTCCCTACGGTGCCCCTAGATGATGAAAAGTACAATCCGAGGTTGATTACGAACACTTTTGTGCACCCCCTTCCGTAGAGCAAAATCCTGAAGGTCGGGGTTGCGCACAAGTAGACCCCCTTCCGTAGAGCAAAATCCTGAAGGTCGGGGTCGCGCAAGGGTCGACATGGGTCGAGGTGGACTATCATGCGAAACCACTTTTTTCGGTCCCTACGGTGCCCCTAGATGATGAAAAGTACAATCCGAGGTTGATTACGAACACTTTTGTGCACCCCCTTCCGTAGAGCAAAATCCTGAAGGTCGGGGTCGCACAAGTGTGCACCCCCTTCCGTAGAGCAAAATCCTGAAGGTCGGGGTCGCGCAAGGGTCGACATGGGTCGAGGTGGACTATCATGCGAAACCACTTTTTTCGGTCCCTACGGTGCCCCTAGATGATGAAAAGTACAATCCGAGGTTGATTACGAACACTTTTGTGCACCCCCTTCCGTAGAGCAAAATCCTGAAGGTCGGGGTTGCGCACAAGTAGACCCCCTTCCGTAGAGCAAAATCCTGAAGGTCGGGGTCGCGCAAGGGTCGACATGGGTCGAGGTGGACTATCATGCGAAACCACTTTTTTCGGTCCCTACGGTGCCCCTAGATGATGAAAAGTACAATCCGAGGTTGATTACGAACACTTTTGTGCACCCCCTTCCGTAGAGCAAAATCCTGAAGGTCGGGGTCGCGCAAGGGTCGACATGGGTCGAGGTGGACTATCATGCGAAACCACTTTTTTCGGTCCCTACGGTGCCCCTAGATGATGAAAAGTACAATCCGAGGTTGATTACGAACACTTTTGTGCACCCCCTTCCGTAGAGCAAAATCCTGAAGGTCGGGGTCGCGCAAGGGTCGACATGGGTCGAGGTGGACTATCATGCGAAACCACTTTTTTCGGTCCCTACGGTGCCCTTAGATGATGAAAAGTACAATCCGAGGTTGATTACGAACACTTTTGTGCACCCCCTTCCGTAGAGCAAAATCCTGAAGGTCGGGGTCGCGCAAGGGTCGACATGGGTCGAGGTGGACTATCATGCGAAACCACTTTTTTCGGTCCCTACGGTGCCCCTAGATGATGAAAAGTACAATCCGAGGTTGATTACGAACACTTTTGTGCACCCCCTTCCGTAGAGCAAAATCCTGAAGGTCGGGGTCGCGCAAGGGTCGACATGGGTCGAGGTGGACTATCATGCGAAACCACTTTTTTCGGTCCCTACGGTGCCCCTAGATGATGAAAAGTACAATCCGAGGTTGATTACGAACACTTTTGTGCACCCCCTTCCGTAGAGCAAAATCCTGAAGGTCGGGGTCGCGCAAGGGTCGACATGGGTCGAGGTGGACTATCATGCGAAACCACTTTTTTCGGTCCCTACGGTGCCCCTAGATGATGAAAAGTACAATCCGAGGTTGATTACGAACACTTTTGTGCACCCCCTTCCGTAGAGCAAAATCCTGAAGGTCGGGGTCGCGCAAGGGTCGACATGGGTCGAGGTGGACTATCATGCGAAACCACTTTTTTCGGTCCCTACGGTGCCCCTAGATGATGAAAAGTACAATCCGAGGTTGATTACGAACACTTTTGTGCACCCCCTTCCGTAGAGCAAAATCCTGAAGGTCGGGGTTGCGCACAAGTAGACCCCCTTCCGTAGAGCAAAATCCTGAAGGTCGGGGTCGCGCAAGGGTCGACATGGGTCGAGGTGGACTATCATGCGAAACCACTTTTTTCGGTCCCTACGGTGCCCCTAGATGATGAAAAGTACAATCCGAGGTTGATTACGAACACTTTTGTGCACCCCCTTCCGTAGAGCAAAATCCTGAAGGTCGGGGTCGCGCAAGGGTCGACATGGGTCGAGGTGGACTATCATGCGAAACCACTTTTTTCGGTCCCTACGGTGCCCCTAGATGATGAAAAGTACAATCCGAGGTTGATTACGAACACTTTTGTGCACCCCCTTCCGTAGAGCAAAATCCTGAAGGTCGGGGTTGCGCACAAGTGTGCACCCCCTTCCGTAGAGCAAAATCCTGAAGGTCGGGGTCGCGCTAGGGTCGACATGGGTCGAGGTGGACTATCATGCGAAACCACTTTTTTCGGTCCCTACGGTGCCCCTAGATGATGAAAAGTACAATCCGAGGTTGATTACGAACACTTTTGTGCACCCCCTTCCGTAGAGCAAAATCCTGAAGGTCGGGGTCGCGCAAGGGTCGACATGGGTCGAGGTGGACTATCATGCGAAACCACTTTTTTCGGTCCCTACGGTGCCCCTAGATGATGAAAAGTACAATCCGAGGTTGATTACGAACACTTTTGTGCACCCCCTTCCGTAGAGCAAAATCCTGAAGGTCGGGGTCGCGCAAGGGTCGACATGGGTCGAGGTGGACTATCATGCGAAACCACTTTTTTCGGTCCCTACGGTGCCCCTAGATGATGAAAAGTACAATCCGAGGTTGATTACGAACACTTTTGTGCACCCCCTTCCGTAGAGCAAAATCCTGAAGGTCGGGGTTGCGCACAAGTAGACCCCCTTCCGTAGAGCAAAATCCTGAAGGTCGGGGTCGCGCAAGGGTCGACATGGGTCGAGGTGGACTATCATGCGAAACCACTTTTTTCGGTCCCTACGGTGCCCCTAGATGATGAAAAGAACAATCCGAGGTTGATTACGAACACTTTTGTGCACCCCCTTCCGTAGAGCAAAATCCTGAAGGTCGGGGTCGCGCAAGGGTCGACATGGGTCGAGGTGGACTATCATGCGAAACCACTTTTTTCGGTCCCTACGGTGCCCCTAGATGATGAAAAGTACAATCCGAGGTTGATTACGAACACTTTTGTGCACCCCCTTCCGTAGAGCAAAATCCTGAAGGTCGGGGTTGCGCACAAGTGTGCACCCCCTTCCGTAGAGCAAAATCCTGAAGGTCGGGGTCGCGCTAGGGTCGACATGGGTCGAGGTGGACTATCATGCGAAACCACTTTTTTCGGTCCCTACGGTGCCCCTAGATGATGAAAAGTACAATCCGAGGTTGATTACGAACACTTTTGTGCACCCCCTTCCGTAGAGCAAAATCCTGAAGGTCGGGGTCGCGCAAGGGTCGACATGGGTCGAGGTGGACTATCATGCGAAACCACTTTTTTCGGTCCCTACGGTGCCCCTAGATGATGAAAAGTACAATCCGAGGTTGATTACGAACACTTTTGTGCACCCCCTTCCGTAGAGCAAAATCCTGAAGGTCGGGGTTGCGCACAAGTAGACCCCCTTCCGTAGAGCAAAATCCTGAAGGTCGGGGTCGCGCAAGGGTCGACATGGGTCGAGGTGGACTATCATGCGAAACCACTTTTTTCGGTCCCTACGGTGCCCCTAGATGATGAAAAGTACAATCCGAGGTTGATTACGAACACTTTTGTGCACCCCCTTCCGTAGAGCAAAATCCTGAAGGTCGGGGTCGCGCAAGGGTCGACATGGGTCGAGGTGGACTATCATGCGAAACCACTTTTTTCGGTCCCTACGGTGCCCCTAGATGATGAAAAGTACAATCCGAGGTTGATTACGAACACTTTTGTGCACCCCCTTCCGTAGAGCAAAATCCTGAAGGTCGGGGTCGCGCAAGGGTCGACATGGGTCGAGGTGGACTATCATGCGAAACCACTTTTTTCGGTCCCTACGGTGCCCCTAGATGATGAAAAGTACAATCCGAGGTTGATTACGAACACTTTTGTGCACCCCCTTCCGTAGAGCAAAATCCTGAAGGTCGGGGTCGCGCAAGGGTCGACATGGGTCGAGGTGGACTATCATGCGAAACCACTTTTTTCGGTCCCTACGGTGCCCCTAGATGATGAAAAGTACAATCCGAGGTTGATTACGAACACTTTTGTGCACCCCCTTCCGTAGAGCAAAATCCTGAAGGTCGGGGTCGCGCAAGGGTCGACATGGGTCGAGGTGGACTATCATGCGAAACCACTTTTTTCGGTCCCTACGGTGCCCCTAGATGATGAAAAGTACAATCCGAGGTTGATTACGAACACTTTTGTGCACCCCCTTCCGTAGAGCAAAATCCTGAAGGTCGGGGCTGCGCACAAGTAGACCCCCTTCCGTAGAGCAAAATCCTGAAGGTCGGGGTCGCGCAAGGGTCGACATGGGTCGAGGTGGACTATCATGCGAAACCACTTTTTTCGGTCCCTACGGTGCCCCTAGATGATGAAAAGTACAATCCGAGGTTGATTACGAACACTTTTGTGCACCCCCTTCCGTAGAGCAAAATCCTGAAGGTCGGGGTTGCGCACAAGTGTGCACCCCCTTCCGTAGAGCAAAATCCTGAAGGTCGGGGTCGCGCAAGGGTCGACATGGGTCGAGGTGGACTATCATGCGAAACCACTTTTTTCGGTCCCTACGGTGCCCCTAGATGATGAAAAGTACAATCCGAGGTTGATTACGAACACTTTTGTGCACCCCCTTCCGTAGAGCAAAATCCTGAAGGTCGGGGTTGCGCACAAGTAGACCCCCTTCCGTAGAGCAAAATCCTGAAGGTCGGGGTCGCACAAGTGTGCACCCCCTTCCGTAGAGCAAAATCCTGAAGGTCGGGGTCGCACAAGTGTGCACCCCCTTCCGTAGAGCAAAATCCTGAAGGTCGGGGTTGCGCACAAGTGTGCACCCCCTTCCGTAGAGCAAAATCCTGAAGGTCGGGGTCGCGCAAGGGTCGACATGGGTCGAGGTGGACTATCATGCGAAACCACTTTTTTCGGTCCCTACGGTGCCCCTAGATGATGAAAAGTACAATCCGAGGTTGATTACGAACACTTTTGTGCACCCCCTTCCGTAGAGCAAAATCCTGAAGGTCGGGGTTGCGCACAAGTCGACCCCCTTCCGTAGAGCAAAATCCTGAAGGTCGGGGTCGCGCAAGGGTCGACATGGGTCGAGGTGGACTATCATGCGAAACCACTTTTTTCGGTCCCTACGGTGCCCCTAGATGATGAAAAGTACAATCCGAGGTTGATTACGAACACTTTTGTGCACCCCCTTCCGTAGAGCAAAATCCTGAAGGTCGGGGTCGCACAAGTGTGCACCCCCTTCCGTAGAGCAAAATCCTGAAGGTCGGGGTCGCGCAAGGGTCGACATGGGTCGAGGTGGACTATCATGCGAAACCACTTTTTTCGGTCCCTACGGTGCCCCTAGATGATGAAAAGTACAATCCGAGGTTGATTACGAACACTTTTGTGCACCCCCTTCCGTAGAGCAAAATCCTGAAGGTCGGGGTTGCGCACAAGTAGACCCCCTTCCGTAGAGCAAAATCCTGAAGGTCGGGGTCGCGCAAGGGTCGACATGGGTCGAGGTGGACTATCATGCGAAACCACTTTTTTCGGTCCCTACGGTGCCCCTAGATGATGAAAAGTACAATCCGAGGTTGATTACGAACACTTTTGTGCACCCCCTTCCGTAGAGCAAAATCCTGAAGGTCGGGGTCGCACAAGTGTGCACCCCCTTCCGTAGAGCAAAATCCTGAAGGTCGGGGTCGCGCAAGGGTCGACATGGGTCGAGGTGGACTATCATGCGAAACCACTTTTTTCGGTCCCTACGGTGCCCCTAGATGATGAAAAGTACAATCCGAGGTTGATTACGAACACTTTTGTGCACCCCCTTCCGTAGAGCAAAATCCTGAAGGTCGGGGTTGCGCACAAGTAGACCCCCTTCCGTAGAGCAAAATCCTGAAGGTCGGGGTCGCGCAAGGGTCGACATGGGTCGAGGTGGACTATCATGCGAAACCACTTTTTTCGGTCCCTACGGTGCCCCTAGATGATGAAAAGTACAATCCGAGGTTGATTACGAACACTTTTGTGCACCCCCTTCCGTAGAGCAAAATCCTGAAGGTCGGGGTCGCGCAAGGGTCGACATGGGTCGAGGTGGACTATCATGCGAAACCACTTTTTTCGGTCCCTACGGTGCCCCTAGATGATGAAAAGTACAATCCGAGGTTGATTACGAACACTTTTGTGCACCCCCTTCCGTAGAGCAAAATCCTGAAGGTCGGGGTCGCGCAAGGGTCGACATGGGTCGAGGTGGACTATCATGCGAAACCACTTTTTTCGGTCCCTACGGTGCCCTTAGATGATGAAAAGTACAATCCGAGGTTGATTACGAACACTTTTGTGCACCCCCTTCCGTAGAGCAAAATCCTGAAGGTCGGGGTCGCGCAAGGGTCGACATGGGTCGAGGTGGACTATCATGCGAAACCACTTTTTTCGGTCCCTACGGTGCCCCTAGATGATGAAAAGTACAATCCGAGGTTGATTACGAACACTTTTGTGCACCCCCTTCCGTAGAGCAAAATCCTGAAGGTCGGGGTCGCGCAAGGGTCGACATGGGTCGAGGTGGACTATCATGCGAAACCACTTTTTTCGGTCCCTACGGTGCCCCTAGATGATGAAAAGTACAATCCGAGGTTGATTACGAACACTTTTGTGCACCCCCTTCCGTAGAGCAAAATCCTGAAGGTCGGGGTCGCGCAAGGGTCGACATGGGTCGAGGTGGACTATCATGCGAAACCACTTTTTTCGGTCCCTACGGTGCCCCTAGATGATGAAAAGTACAATCCGAGGTTGATTACGAACACTTTTGTGCACCCCCTTCCGTAGAGCAAAATCCTGAAGGTCGGGGTTGCGCACAAGTAGACCCCCTTCCGTAGAGCAAAATCCTGAAGGTCGGGGTCGCGCAAGGGTCGACATGGGTCGAGGTGGACTATCATGCGAAACCACTTTTTTCGGTCCCTACGGTGCCCCTAGATGATGAAAAGTACAATCCGAGGTTGATTACGAACACTTTTGTGCACCCCCTTCCGTAGAGCAAAATCCTGAAGGTCGGGGTCGCGCAAGGGTCGACATGGGTCGAGGTGGACTATCATGCGAAACCACTTTTTTCGGTCCCTACGGTGCCCCTAGATGATGAAAAGTACAATCCGAGGTTGATTACGAACACTTTTGTGCACCCCCTTCCGTAGAGCAAAATCCTGAAGGTCGGGGTCGCGCAAGGGTCGACATGGGTCGAGGTGGACTATCATGCGAAACCACTTTTTTCGGTCCCTACGGTGCCCCTAGATGATGAAAAGTACAATCCGAGGTTGATTACGAACACTTTTGTGCACCCCCTTCCGTAGAGCAAAATCCTGAAGGTCGGGGTTGCGCACAAGTAGACCCCCTTCCGTAGAGCAAAATCCTGAAGGTCGGGGTCGCGCAAGGGTCGACATGGGTCGAGGTGGACTATCATGCGAAACCACTTTTTTCGGTCCCTACGGTGCCCCTAGATGATGAAAAGTACAATCCGAGGTTGATTACGAACACTTTTGTGCACCCCCTTCCGTAGAGCAAAATCCTGAAGGTCGGGGTCGCGCAAGGGTCGACATGGGTCGAGGTGGACTATCATGCGAAACCACTTTTTTCGGTCCCTACGGTGCCCCTAGATGATGAAAAGTACAATCCGAGGTTGATTACGAACACTTTTGTGCACCCCCTTCCGTAGAGCAAAATCCTGAAGGTCGGGGTCGCGCAAGGGTCGACATGGGTCGAGGTGGACTATCATGCGAAACCACTTTTTTCGGTCCCTACGGTGCCCCTAGATGATGAAAAGTACAATCCGAGGTTGATTACGAACACTTTTGTGCACCCCCTTCCGTAGAGCAAAATCCTGAAGGTCGGGGTCGCGCAAGGGTCAACCCCTTCCGTAGAGCAAAATCCTGAAGGTCGGGGTCGCGCAAGGGTCGACATGGGTCGAGGTGGACTATCATGCGAAACCACTTTTTTCGGTCCCTACGGTGCCCCTAGATGATGAAAAGTACAATCCGAGGTTGATTACGAACACTTTTGTGCACCCCCTTCCGTAGAGCAAAATCCTGAAGGTCGGGGTCGCACAATTGTGCACCCCCTTCCGTAGAGCAAAATCCTGAAGGTCGGGGTCGCGCAAGGGTCGACATGGGTCGAGGTGGACTATCATGCGAAACCACTTTTTTCGGTCCCTACGGTGCCCCTAGATGATGAAAAGTACAATCCGAGGTTGATTACGAACACTTTTGTGCACCCCCTTCCGTAGAGCAAAATCCTGAAGGTCGGGGTTGCGCACAAGTAGACCCCCTTCCGTAGAGCAAAATCCTGAAGGTCGGGGTCGCGCAAGGGTCGACATGGGTCGAGGTGGACTATCATGCGAAACCACTTTTTTCGGTCCCTACGGTGCCCCTAGATGATGAAAAGTACAATCCGAGGTTGATTACGAACACTTTTGTGCACCCCCTTCCGTAGAGCAAAATCCTGAAGGTCGGGGTTGCGCACAAGTAGACCCCCTTCCGTAGAGCAAAATCCTGAAGGTCGGGGTCGCGCAAGGGTCGACATGGGTCGAGGTGGACTATCATGCGAAACCACTTTTTTCGGTCCCTACGGTGCCCCTAGATGATGAAAAGTACAATCCGAGGTTGATTACGAACACTTTTGTGCACCCCCTTCCGTAGAGCTAAATCCTGAAGGTCGGGGTTGCGCACAAGTAGACCCCCTTCCGTAGAGCAAAATCCTGAAGGTCGGGGTCGCGCAAGGGTCGACATGGGTCGAGGTGGACTATCATGCGAAACCACTTTTTTCGGTCCCTACGGTGCCCCTAGATGATGAAAAGTACAATCCGAGGTTGATTACGAACACTTTTGTGCACCCCCTTCCGTAGAGCAAAATCCTGAAGGTCGGGGTCGCGCAAGGGTCGACATGGGTCGAGGTGGACTATCATGCGAAACCACTTTTTTCGGTCCCTACGGTGCCCCTAGATGATGAAAAGTACAATCCGAGGTTGATTACGAACACTTTTGTGCACCCCCTTCCGTAGAGCAAAATCCTGAAGGTCGGGGTTGCGCACAAGTAGACCCCCTTCCGTAGAGCAAAATCCTGAAGGTCGGGGTCGCGCAAGGGTCGACATGGGTCGAGGTGGACTATCATGCGAAACCACTTTTTTCGGTCCCTACGATGCCCGTAGATGATGAAAAGTACAATCCGAGGTTGATTACGAACACTTTTGTGCACCCCCTTCCGTAGAGCAAAATCCTGAAGGTCGGGGTCGCGCAAGGGTCGACATGGGTCGAGGTGGACTATCATGCGAAACCATTTTTTTCGGTCCCTACGGTGCCCCTAGATGATGAAAAGTACAATCCGAGGTTGATTACGAACACTTTTGTGCACCCCCTTCCGTAGAGCAAAATCCTGAAGGTCGGGGTTGCGCACAAGTAGACCCCCTTCCGTAGAGCAAAATCCTGAAGGTCGGGGTTGCGCACAAGTAGACCCCTTCCGTAGAGCAAAATCCTGAAGGTCGGGGTCGCGCAAGGGTCGACATGGGTCGAGGTGGACTATCATGCGAAACCACTTTTTTCGGTCCCTACGGTGCCCCTAGATGATGAAAAGTACAATCCGAGGTTGATTACGAACACTTTTGTGCACCCCCTTCCGTAGAGCAAAATCCTGAAGGTCGGGGTTGCGCACAAGTAGACCCCCTTCCGTAGAGCAAAATCCTGAAGGTCGGGGTCGCGCAAGGGTCGACATGGGTCGAGGTGGACTATCATGCGAAACCACTTTTTTCGGTCCCTACGGTGCCCCTAGATGATGAAAAGTACAATCCGAGGTTGATTACGAACACTTTTGTGCACCCCCTTCCGTAGAGCAAAATCCTGAAGGTCGGGGTTGCGCACAAGTAGACCCCCTTCCGTAGAGCAAAATCCTGAAGGTCGGGGTCGCGCAAGGGTCGACATGGGTCGAGGTGGACTATCATGCGAAACCACTTTTTTCGGTCCCTACGGTGCCCCTAGATGATGAAAAGTACAATCCGAGGTTGATTACGAACACTTTTGTGCACCCCCTTCCGTAGAGCAAAATCCTGAAGGTCGGGGTCGCGCAAGGGTCGACATGGGTCGAGGTGGACTATCATGCGAAACCACTTTTTTCGGTCCCTACGGTGCCCCTAGATGATGAAAAGTACAATCCGAGGTTGATTACGAACACTTTTGTGCACCCCCTTCCGTAGAGCAAAATCCTGAAGGTCGGGGTCGCACAAGTGTGCACCCCCTTCCGTAGTACAAAATCCTGAAGGTCGGGGTCGCGCAAGGGTCGACATGGGTCGAGGTGGACTATCATGCGAAACCACTTTTTTCGGTCCCTACGGTGCCCCTAGATGATGAAAAGTACAATCCGAGGTTGATTACGAACACTTTTGTGCACCCCCTTCCGTAGAGCAAAATCCTGAAGGTCGGGGTTGCGCACAAGTAGACCCCCTTCCGTAGAGCAAAATCCTGAAGGTCGGGGTCGCGCAAGGGTCGACATGGGTCGAGGTGGACTATCATGCGAAACCACTTTTTTCGGTCCCTACGGTGCCCCTAGATGATGAAAAGTACAATCCGAGGTTGATTACGAACACTTTTGTGCACCCCCTTCCGTAGAGCAAAATCCTGAAGGTCGGGGTCGCGCAAGGGTCGACATGGGTCGAGGTGGACTATCATGCGAAACCACTTTTTTCGGTCCCTACGGTGCCCCTAGATGATGAAAAGTACAATCCGAGGTTGATTACGAACACTTTTGTGCACCCCCTTCCGTAGAGCAAAATCCTGAAGGTCGGGGTTGCGCACAAGTCGGCCCCCTTCCGTAGAGCAAAATCCTGAAGGTCGGGGTCGCGCAAGGGTCGACATGGGTCGAGGTGGACTATCATGCGAAACCACTTTTTTCGGTCCCTACGGTGCCCCTAGATGATGAAAAGTACAATCCGAGGTTGATTACGAACACTTTTGTGCACCCCCTTCCGTAGAGCAAAATCCTGAAGGTCGGGGTCGCGCAAGGGTCGACATGGGTCGAGGTGGACTATCATGCGAAACCACTTTTTTCGGTCCCTACGGTGCCCCTAGATGATGAAAAGTACAATCCGAGGTTGATTACGAACACTTTTGTGCACCCCCTTCCGTAGAGCAAAATCCTGAAGGTCGGGGTTGCGCACAAGTAGACCCCCTTCCGTAGAGCAAAATCCTGAAGGTCGGGGTCGCGCAAGGGTCGACATGGGTCGAGGTGGACTATCATGCGAAACCACTTTTTTCGGTCCCTACGGTGCCCCTAGATGATGAAAAGTACAATCCGAGGTTGATTACGAACACTTTTGTGCACCCCCTTCCGTAGAGCAAAATCCTGAAGGTCGGGGTTGCGCACAAGTAGACCCCCTTCCGTAGAGCAAAATCCTGAAGGTCGGGGTCGCGCAAGGGTCGACATGGGTCGAGGTGGACTATCATGCGAAACCACTTTTTTCGGTCCCTACGGTGCCCCTAGATGATGAAAAGTACAATCCGAGGTTGATTACGAACACTTTTGTGCACCCCCTTCCGTAGAGCAAAATCCTGAAGGTCGGGGTCGCACAAGTGTGCACCCCCTTCCGTAGAGCAAAATCCTGAAGGTCGGGGTCGCGCAAGGGTCGACATGGGTCGAGGTGGACTATCATGCGAAACCACTTTTTTCGGTCCCTACGGTGCCCCTAGATGATGAAAAGTACAATCCGAGGTTGATTACGAACACTTTTGTGCACCCCCTTCCGTAGAGCAAAATCCTGAAGGTCGGGGTCGCACAAGTGTGCACCCCCTTCCGTAGAGCAAAATCCTGAAGGTCGGGGTCGCGCAAGGGTCGACATGGGTCGAGGTGGACTATCATGCGAAACCACTTTTTTCGGTCCCTACGGTGCCCCTAGATGATGAAAAGTACAATCCGAGGTTGATTACGAACACTTTTGTGCACCCCCTTCCGTAGAGCAAAATCCTGAAGGTCGGGGTTGCGCACAAGTAGACCCCCTTCCGTAGAGCAAAATCCTGAAGGTCGGGGTCGTGCAAGGGTCGACATGGGTCGAGGTGGACTATCATGCGAAACCACTTTTTTCGGTCCCTACGATGCCCGTAGATGATGAAAAGTACAATCCGAGGTTGATTACGAACACTTTTGTGCACCCCCTTCCGTAGAGCAAAATCCTGAAGGTCGGGGTCGCGCAAGGGTCGACATGGGTCGAGGTGGACTATCATGCGAAACCATTTTTTTCGGTCCCTACGGTGCCCCTAGATGATGAAAAGTACAATCCGAGGTTGATTACGAACACTTTTGTGCACCCCCTTCCGTAGAGCAAAATCCTGAAGGTCGGGGTTGCGCACAAGTAGACCCCTTCCGTAGAGCAAAATCCTGAAGGTCGGGGTTGCGCACAAGTAGACCCCCTTCCGTAGAGCAAAATCCTGAAGGTCGGGGTCGCGCAAGGGTCGACATGGGTCGAGGTGGACTATCATGCGAAACCACTTTTTTCGGTCCCTACGGTGCCCCTAGATGATGAAAAGTACAATCCGAGGTTGATTACGAACACTTTTGTGCACCCCCTTCCGTAGAGCAAAATCCTGAAGGTCGGGGTCGCGCAAGGGTCGACATGGGTCGAGGTGGACTATCATGCGAAACCACTTTTTTCGGTCCCTACGGTGCCCCTAGATGATGAAAAGTACAATCCGAGGTTGATTACGAACACTTTTGTGCACCCCCTTCCGTAGAGCAAAATCCTGAAGGTCGGGGTCGCGCAAGGGTCGACATGGGTCGAGGTGGACTATCATGCGAAACCACTTTTTTCGGTCCCTACGGTGCCCCTAGATGATGAAAAGTACAATCCGAGGTTGATTACGAACACTTTTGTGCACCCCCTTCCGTAGAGCAAAATCCTGAAGGTCGGGGTCGCACAAGTGTGCACCCCCTTCCGTAGAGCAAAATCCTGAAGGTCGGGGTCGCGCAAGGGTCGACATGGGTCGAGGTGGACTATCATGCGAAACCACTTTTTTCGGTCCCTACGGTGCCCCTAGATGATGAAAAGTACAATCCGAGGTTGATTACGAACACTTTTGTGCACCCCCTTCCGTAGAGCAAAATCCTGAAGGTCGGGGTCGCACAAGTGTGCACCCCCTTCCGTAGAGCAAAATCCTGAAGGTCGGGGTCGCGCAAGGGTCGACATGGGTCGAGGTGGACTATCATGCGAAACCACTTTTTTCGGTCCCTACGGTGCCCCTAGATGATGAAAAGTACAATCCGAGGTTGATTACGAACACTTTTGTGCACCCCCTTCCGTAGAGCAAAATCCTGAAGGTCGGGGTTGCGCACAAGTAGACCCCCTTCCGTAGAGCAAAATCCTGAAGGTCGGGGTCGCACAAGTGTGCACCCCCTTCCGTAGAGCAAAATCCTGAAGGTCGGGGTCGCGCAAGGGTCGACATGGGTCGAGGTGGACTATCATGCGAAACCACTTTTTTCGGTCCCTACGGTGCCCCTAGATGATGAAAAGTACAATCCGAGGTTGATTACGAACACTTTTGTGCACCCCCTTCCGTAGAGCAAAATCCTGAAGGTCGGGGTCGCACAAGTGTGCACCCCCTTCCGTAGAGCAAAATCCTGAAGGTCGGGGTCGCGCAAGGGTCGACATGGGTCGAGGTGGACTATCATGCGAAACCACTTTTTTCGGTCCCTACGGTGCCCCTAGATGATGAAAAGTACAATCCGAGGTTGATTACGAACACTTTTGTGCACCCCCTTCCGTAGAGCAAAATCCTGAAGGTCGGGGTTGCGCACAAGTAGACCCCCTTCCGTAGAGCAAAATCCTGAAGGTCGGGGTCGCGCAAGGGTCGACATGGGTCGAGGTGGACTATCATGCGAAACCACTTTTTTCGGTCCCTACGGTGCCCCTAGATGATGAAAAGTACAATCCGAGGTTGATTACGAACACTTTTGTGCACCCCCTTCCGTAGAGCAAAATCCTGAAGGTCGGGGTCGCACAAGTGTGCACCCCCTTCCGTAGAGCAAAATCCTGAAGGTCGGGGTCGCGCAAGGGTCGACATGGGTCGAGGTGGACTATCATGCGAAACCACTTTTTTCGGTCCCTACGGTGCCCCTAGATGATGAAAAGTACAATCCGAGGTTGATTACGAACACTTTTGTGCACCCCCTTCCGTAGAGCAAAATCCTGAAGGTCGGGGTCGCGCAAGGGTCGACATGGGTCGAGGTGGACTATCATGCGAAACCACTTTTTTCGGTCCCTACGGTGCCCCTAGATGATGAAAAGTACAATCCGAGGTTGATTACGAACACTTTTGTGCACCCCCTTCCGTAGAGCAAAATCCTGAAGGTCGGGGTCGCGCAAGGGTCGACATGGGTCGAGGTGGACTATCATGCGAAACCACTTTTTTCGGTCCCTACGGTGCCCCTAGATGATGAAAAGTACAATCCGAGGTTGATTACGAACACTTTTGTGCACCCCCTTCCGTAGAGCAAAATCCTGAAGGTCGGGGTCGCACAAGTGTGCACCCCCTTCCGTAGAGCAAAATCCTGAAGGTCGGGGTCGCACAAGTGTGCACCCCCTTCCGTAGAGCAAAATCCTGAAGGTCGGGGTCGCGCAAGGGTCGACATGGGTCGAGGTGGACTATCATGCGAAACCACTTTTTTCGGTCCCTACGGTGCCCCTAGATGATGAAAAGTACAATCCGAGGTTGATTACGAACACTTTTGTGCACCCCCTTCCGTAGAGCAAAATCCTGAAGGTCGGGGTTGCGCACAAGTGTGCACCCCCTTCCGTAGAGCAAAATCCTGAAGGTCGGGGTCGCGCAAGGGTCGACATGGGTCGAGGTGGACTATCATGCGAAACCACTTTTTTCGGTCCCTACGGTGCCCCTAGATGATGAAAAGTACAATCCGAGGTTGATTACGAACACTTTTGTGCACCCCCTTCCGTAGAGCAAAATCCTGAAGGTCGGGGTTGCGCACAAGTGTGCACCCCCTTCCGTAGAGCAAAATCCTGAAGGTCGGGGTCGCGCAAGGGTCGACATGGGTCGAGGTGGACTATCATGCGAAACCACTTTTTTCGGTCCCTACGGTGCCCCTAGATGATGAAAAGTACAATCCGAGGTTGATTACGAACACTTTTGTGCACCCCCTTCCGTAGAGCAAAATCCTGAAGGTCGGGGTTGCGCACAAGTCGACCCCCTTCCGTAGAGCAAAATCCTGAAGGTCGGGGTCGCGCAAGGGTCGACATGGGTCGAGGTGGACTATCATGCGAAACCACTTTTTTCGGTCCCTACGGTGCCCCTAGATGATGAAAAGTACAATCCGAGGTTGATTACGAACACTTTTGTGCACCCCCTTCCGTAGAGCAAAATCCTGAAGGTCGGGGTTGCGCACAAGTGTGCACCCCCCTTCCGTAGAGCAAAATCCTGAAGGTCGGGGTCGCGCAAGGGTCGACATGGGTCGAGGTGGACTATCATGCGAAACCACTTTTTTCGGTCCCTACGGTGCCCCTAGATGATGAAAAGTACAATCCGAGGTTGATTACGAACACTTTTGTGCACCCCCTTCCGTAGAGCAAAATCCTGAAGGTCGGGGTTGCGCACAAGTATACCCCCTTCCGTAGAGCAAAATCCTGAAGGTCGGGGTCGCGCAAGGGTCGACATGGGTCGAGGTGGACTATCATGCGAAACCACTTTTTTCGGTCCCTACGGTGCCCCTAGATGATGAAAAGTACAATCCGAGGTTGATTACGAACACTTTTGTGCACCCCCTTCCGTAGAGCAAAATCCTGAAGGTCGGGGTTGCGCACAAGTAGACCCCCTTCCGTAGAGCAAAATCCTGAAGGTCGGGGTCGCGCAAGGGTCGACATGGGTCGAGGTGGACTATCATGCGAAACCACTTTTTTCGGTCCCTACGGTGCCCCTAGATGATGAAAAGTACAATCCGAGGTTGATTACGAACACTTTTGTGCACCCCCTTCCGTAGAGCAAAATCCTGAAGGTCGGGGTTGCGCACAAGTATACCCCCTTCCGTAGAGCAAAATCCTGAAGGTCGGGGTCGCGCAAGGGTCGACATGGGTCGAGGTGGACTATCATGCGAAACCACTTTTTTCGGTCCCTACGGTGCCCCTAGATGATGAAAAGTACAATCCGAGGTTGATTACGAACACTTTTGTGCACCCCCTTCCGTAGAGCAAAATCCTGAAGGTCGGGGTTGCGCACAAGTAGACCCCCTTCCGTAGAGCAAAATCCTGAAGGTCGGGGTCGCGCAAGGGTCGACATGGGTCGAGGTGGACTATCATGCGAAACCACTTTTTTCGGTCCCTACGGTGCCCCTAGATGATGAAAAGTACAATCCGAGGTTGATTACGAACACTTTTGTGCACCCCCTTCCGTAGAGCAAAATCCTGAAGGTCGGGGTTGCGCACAAGTAGACCCCCTTCCGTAGAGCAAAATCCTGAAGGTCGGGGTCGCGCAAGGGTCGACATGGGTCGAGGTGGACTATCATGCGAAACCACTTTTTTCGGTCCCTACGGTGCCCCTAGATGATGAAAAGTACAATCCGAGGTTGATTACGAACACTTTTGTGCACCCCCTTCCGTAGAGCAAAATCCTGAAGGTCGGGGTCGCACAAGTGTGCACCCCCTTCCGTAGAGCAAAATCCTGAAGGTCGGGGTCGCGCAAGGGTCGACATGGGTCGAGGTGGACTATCATGCGAAACCACTTTTTTCGGTCCCTACGGTGCCCCTAGATGATGAAAAGTACAATCCGAGGTTGATTACGAACACTTTTGTGCACCCCCTTCCGTAGAGCAAAATCCTGAAGGTCGGGGTCGCGCAAGGGTCGACATGGGTCGAGGTGGACTATCATGCGAAACCACTTTTTTCGGTCCCTACGGTGCCCCTAGATGATGAAAAGTACAATCCGAGGTTGATTACGAACACTTTTGTGCACCCCCTTCCGTAGAGCAAAATCCTGAAGGTCGGGGTCGCACAAGTGTGCACCCCCTTCCGTAGAGCAAAATCCTGAAGGTCGGGGTCGCGCAAGGGTCGACATGGGTCGAGGTGGACTATCATGCGAAACCACTTTTTTCGGTCCCTACGGTGCCCCTAGATGATGAAAAGTACAATCCGAGGTTGATTACGAACACTTTTGTGCACCCCCTTCCGTAGAGCAAAATCCTGAAGGTCGGGGTTGCGCACAAGTAGACCCCCTTCCGTAGAGCAAAATCCTGAAGGTCGGGGTCGCGCAAGGGTCGACATGGGTCGAGGTGGACTATCATGCGAAACCACTTTTTTCGGTCCCTACGATGCCCGTAGATGATGAAAAGTACAATCCGAGGTTGATTACGAACACTTTTGTGCACCCCCTTCCGTAGAGCAAAATCCTGAAGGTCGGGGTCGCGCAAGGGTCGACATGGGTCGAGGTGGACTATCATGCGAAACCATTTTTTTCGGTCCCTACGGTGCCCCTAGATGATGAAAAGTACAATCCGAGGTTGATTACGAACACTTTTGTGCACCCCCTTCCGTAGAGCAAAATCCTGAAGGTCGGGGTTGCGCACAAGTAGACCCCTTCCGTAGAGCAAAATCCTGAAGGTCGGGGTCGCGCAAGGGTCGACATGGGTCGAGGTGGACTATCATGCGAAACCACTTTTTTCGGTCCCTACGGTGCCCCTAGATGATGAAAAGTACAATCCGAGGTTGATTACGAACACTTTTGTGCACCCCCAAAAATGGCCAAAATCCTGAAGGTCGGGGTTGCGCACAAGTAGACCCCCTTCCGTAGAGCAAAATCCTGAAGGTCGGGGTCGCGCAAGGGTCGACATGGGTCGAGGTGGACTATCATGCGAAACCACTTTTTTCGGTCCCTACGGTGCCCCTAGATGATGAAAAGTACAATCCGAGGTTGATTACGAACACTTTTGTGCACCCCCTTCCGTAGAGCAAAATCCTGAAGGTCGGGGTTGCGCACAAGTAGACCCCCTTCCGTAGAGCAAAATCCTGAAGGTCGGGGTCGCGCAAGGGTCGACATGGGTCGAGGTGGACTATCATGCGAAACCACTTTTTTCGGTCCCTACGATGCCCGTAGATGATGAAAAGTACAATCCGAGGTTGATTACGAACACTTTTGTGCACCCCCTTCCGTAGAGCAAAATCCTGAAGGTCGGGGTCGCGCAAGGGTCGACATGGGTCGAGGTGGACTATCATGCGAAACCATTTTTTTCGGTCCCTACGGTGCCCCTAGATGATGAAAAGTACAATCCGAGGTTGATTACGAACACTTTTGTGCACCCCCTTCCGTAGAGCAAAATCCTGAAGGTCGGGGTTGCGCACAAGTAGACCCCTTCCGTAGAGCAAAATCCTGAAGGTCGGGGTCGCGCAAGGGTCGACATGGGTCGAGGTGGACTATCATGCGAAACCACTTTTTTCGGTCCCTACGGTGCCCCTAGATGATGAAAAGTACAATCCGAGGTTGATTACGAACACTTTTGTGCACCCCCTTCCGTAGAGCAAAATCCTGAAGGTCGGGGTTGCGCACAAGTAGACCCCCTTCCGTAGAGCAAAATCCTGAAGGTCGGGGTCGCGCAAGGGTCGACATGGGTCGAGGTGGACTATCATGCGAAACCACTTTTTTCGGTCCCTACGGTGCCCCTAGATGATGAAAAGTACAATCCGAGGGTGATTACGAACACTTTTGTGCACCCCCTTCCGTAGAGCAAAATCCTGAAGGTCGGGGTCGCGCACAAGTAGACCCCTTCCGTAGAGCAAAATCCTGAAGGTCGGGGTCGCGCAAGGGTCGACATGGGTCGAGGTGGACTATCATGCGAAACCACTTTTTTCGGTCCCTACGATGCCCGTAGATGATGAAAAGTACAATCCGAGGTTGATTACGAACACTTTTGTGCACCCCCTTCCGTAGAGCAAAATCCTGAAGGTCGGGGTCGCGCAAGGGTCGACATGGGTCGAGGTGGACTATCATGCGAAACCACTTTTTTCGGTCCCTACGGTGCCCCTAGATGATGAAAAGTACAATCCGAGGTTGATTACGAACACTTTTGTGCACCCCCTTCCGTAGAGCAAAATCCTGAAGGTCGGGGTTGCGCACAAGTAGACCCCCTTCCGTAGAGCAAAATCCTGAAGGTCGGGGTCGCGCAAGGGTCGACATGGGTCGAGGTGGACTATCATGCGAAACCACTTTTTTCGGTCCCTACGGTGCCCCTAGATGATGAAAAGTACAATCCGAGGGTGATTACGAACACTTTTGTGCACCCCCTTCCGTAGAGCAAAATCCTGAAGGTCGGGGTCGCGCAAGGGTCGACATGGGTCGAGGTGGACTATCATGCGAAACCACTTTTTTCGGTCCCTACGGTGCCCCTAGATGATGAAAAGTACAATCCGAGGTTGATTACGAACACTTTTGTGCACCCCCTTCCGTAGAGCAAAATCCTGAAGGTCGGGGTTGCGCACAAGTAGACCCCCTTCCGTAGAGCAAAATCCTGAAGGTCGGGGTCGCACAAGTGTGCACCCCCTTCCGTAGAGCAAAATCCTGAAGGTCGGGGTCGCGCAAGGGTCGACATGGGTCGAGGTGGACTATCATGCGAAACCATTTTTTTCGGTCCCTACGGTGCCCCTAGATGATGAAAAGTACAATCCGAGGTTGATTACGAACACTTTTGTGCACCCCCTTCCGTAGAGCAAAATCCTGAAGGTCGGGGTTGCGCACAAGTAGACCCCTTCCGTAGAGCAAAATCCTGAAGGTCGGGGTCGCGCAAGGGTCGACATGGGTCGAGGTGGACTATCATGCGAAACCACTTTTTTCGGTCCCTACGGTGCCCCTAGATGATGAAAAGTACAATCCGAGGTTGATTACGAACACTTTTGTGCACCCCCTTCCGTAGAGCAAAATCCTGAAGGTCGGGGTTGCGCACAAGTAGACCCCCTTCCGTAGAGCAAAATTCTGAAGGTCGGGGTCGCGCAAGGGTCGACATGGGTCGAGGTGGACTATCATGCGAAACCACTTTTTTCGGTCCCTACGGTGCCCCTAGATGATGAAAAGTACAATCCGAGGTTGATTACGAACACTTTTGTGCACCCCCTTCCGTAGAGCTAAATCCTGAAGGTCGGGGTTGCGCACAAGTAGACCCCCTTCCGTAGAGCAAAATCCTGAAGGTCGGGGTCGCGCAAGGGTCGACATGGGTCGAGGTGGACTATCATGCGAAACCACTTTTTTCGGTCCCTACGGTGCCCCTAGATGATGAAAAGTACAATCCGAGGTTGATTACGAACACTTTTGTGCACCCCCTTCCGTAGAGCAAAATCCTGAAGGTCGGGGTCGCGCAAGGGTCGACATGGGTCGAGGTGGACTATCATGCGAAACCACTTTTTTCGGTCCCTACGGTGCCCCTAGATGATGAAAAGTACAATCCGAGGTTGATTACGAACACTTTTGTGCACCCCCTTCCGTAGAGCAAAATCCTGAAGGTCGGGGTCGCGCAAGGGTCAACCCCTTCCGTAGAGCAAAATCCTGAAGGTCGGGGTCGCGCAAGGGTCGACATGGGTCGAGGTGGACTATCATGCGAAACCACTTTTTTCGGTCCCTACGGTGCCCCTAGATGATGAAAAGTACAATCCGAGGTTGATTACGAACACTTTTGTGCACCCCCTTCCGTAGAGCAAAATCCTGAAGGTCGGGGTCGCACAATTGTGCACCCCCTTCCGTAGAGCAAAATCCTGAAGGTCGGGGTCGCGCAAGGGTCGACATGGGTCGAGGTGGACTATCATGCGAAACCACTTTTTTCGGTCCCTACGGTGCCCCTAGATGATGAAAAGTACAATCCGAGGTTGATTACGAACACTTTTGTGCACCCCCTTCCGTAGAGCTAAATCCTGAAGGTCGGGGTTGCGCACAAGTAGACCCCCTTCCGTAGAGCAAAATCCTGAAGGTCGGGGTCGCGCAAGGGTCGACATGGGTCGAGGTGGACTATCATGCGAAACCACTTTTTTCGGTCCCTACGGTGCCCCTAGATGATGAAAAGTACAATCCGAGGTTGATTACGAACACTTTTGTGCACCCCCTTCCGTAGAGCAAAATCCTGAAGGTCGGGGTTGCGCACAAGTAGACCCCCTTCCGTAGAGCAAAATCCTGAAGGTCGGGGTCGCGCAAGGGTCGACATGGGTCGAGGTGGACTATCATGCGAAACCACTTTTTTCGGTCCCTACGGTGCCCCTAGATGATGAAAAGTACAATCCGAGGTTGATTACGAACACTTTTGTGCACCCCCTTCCGTAGAGCAAAATCCTGAAGGTCGGGGTCGCGCAAGGGTCGACATGGGTCGAGGTGGACTATCATGCGAAACCACTTTTTTCGGTCCCTACGGTGCCCCTAGATGATGAAAAGTACAATCCGAGGTTGATTACGAACACTTTTGTGCACCCCCTTCCGTAGAGCAAAATCCTGAAGGTCGGGGTTGCGCACAAGTAGACCCCCTTCCGTAGAGCAAAATCCTGAAGGTCGGGGTCGCGCAAGGGTCGACATGGGTCGAGGTGGACTATCATGCGAAACCACTTTTTTCGGTCCCTACGGTGCCCCTAGATGATGAAAAGTACAATCCGAGGTTGATTACGAACACTTTTGTGCACCCCCTTCCGTAGAGCAAAATCCTGAAGGTCGGGGTCGCGCAAGGGTCGACATGGGTCGAGGTGGACTATCATGCGAAACCACTTTTTTCGGTCCCTACGGTGCCCCTAGATGATGAAAAGTACAATCCGAGGTTGATTACGAACACTTTTGTGCACCCCCTTCCGTAGAGCAAAATCCTGAAGGTCGGGGTTGCGCACAAGTCGGCCCCCTTCCGTAGAGCAAAATCCTGAAGGTCGGGGTCGCGCAAGGGTCGACATGGGTCGAGGTGGACTATCATGCGAAACCACTTTTTTCGGTCCCTACGGTGCCCCTAGATGATGAAAAGTACAATCCGAGGTTGATTACGAACACTTTTGTGCACCCCCTTCCGTAGAGCAAAATCCTGAAGGTCGGGGTCGCGCAAGGGTCGACATGGGTCGAGGTGGACTATCATGCGAAACCACTTTTTTCGGTCCCTACGGTGCCCCTAGATGATGAAAAGTACAATCCGAGGTTGATTACGAACACTTTTGTGCACCCCCTTCCGTAGAGCAAAATCCTGAAGGTTGGGGTTGCGCACAAGTAGACCCCCTTCCGTAGAGCAAAATCCTGAAGGTCGGGGTCGCACAAGTGTGCACCCCCTTCCGTAGAGCAAAATCCTGAAGGTCGGGGTCGCGCAAGGGTCGACATGGGTCGAGGTGGACTATCATGCGAAACCACTTTTTTCGGTCCCTACGGTGCCCCTAGATGATGAAAAGTACAATCCGAGGTTGATTACGAACACTTTTGTGCACCCCCTTCCGTAGAGCTAAATCCTGAAGGTCGGGGTCGCGCAAGGGTCGACATGGGTCGAGGTGGACTATCATGCGAAACCACTTTTTTCGGTCCCTACGGTGCCCCTAGATGATGAAAAGTACAATCCGAGGTTGATTACGAACACTTTTGTGCACCCCCTTCCGTAGAGCAAAATCCTGAAGGTCGGGGTCGCGCAAGGGTCGACATGGGTCGAGGTGGACTATCATGCGAAACCACTTTTTTCGGTCCCTACGGTGCCCCTAGATGATGAAAAGTACAATCCGAGGTTGATTACGAACACTTTTGTGCACCCCCTTCCGTAGAGCAAAATCCTGAAGGTCGGGGTCGCGCAAGGGTCGACATGGGTCGAGGTGGACTATCATGCGAAACCACTTTTTTCGGTCCCTACGGTGCCCCTAGATGATGAAAAGTACAATCCGAGGTTGATTACGAACACTTTTGTGCACCCCCTTCCGTAGAGCAAAATCCTGAAGGTCGGGGTCGCACAAGGGTCGACATGGGTCGAGGTGGACTATCATGCGAAACCACTTTTTTCGGTCCCTACGGTGCCCCTAGATGATGAAAAGTACAATCCGAGGTTGATTACGAACACTTTTGTGCACCCCCTTCCGTAGAGCAAAATCCTGAAGGTCGGGGTTGCGCACAAGTAGACCCCTTCCGTAGAGCAAAATCCTGAAGGTCGGGGTCGCGCAAGGGTCGACATGGGTCGAGGTGGACTATCATGCGAAACCACTTTTTTCGGTCCCTACGGTGCCCCTAGATGATGAAAAGTACAATCCGAGGTTGATTACGAACACTTTTGTGCACCCCCTTCCGTAGAGCAAAATCCTGAAGGTCGGGGTCGCACAAGTGTGCACCCCCTTCCGTAGAGCAAAATCCTGAAGGTCGGGGTCGCGCAAGGGTCGACATGGGTCGAGGTGGACTATCATGCGAAACCACTTTTTTCGGTCCCTACGGTGCCCCTAGATGATGAAAAGTACAATCCGAGGTTGATTACGAACACTTTTGTGCACCCCCTTCCGTAGAGCAAAATCCTGAAGGTCGGGGTTGCGCACAAGTAGACCCCCTTCCGTAGAGCAAAATCCTGAAGGTCGGGGTCGCACAAGTGTGCACCCCCTTCCGTAGAGCAAAATCCTGAAGGTCGGGGTCGCGCAAGGGTCGACATGGGTCGAGGTGGACTATCATGCGAAACCATTTTTTTCGGTCCCTACGGTGCCCCTAGATGATGAAAAGTACAATCCGAGGTTGATTACGAACACTTTTGTGCACCCCCTTCCGTAGAGCAAAATCCTGAAGGTCGGGGTTGCGCACAAGTAGACCCCTTCCGTAGAGCAAAATCCTGAAGGTCGGGGTCGCGCAAGGGTCGACATGGGTCGAGGTGGACTATCATGCGAAACCACTTTTTTCGGTCCCTACGGTGCCCCTAGATGATGAAAAGTACAATCCGAGGTTGATTACGAACACTTTTGTGCACCCCCTTCCGTAGAGCAAAATCCTGAAGGTCGGGGTTGCGCACAAGTAGACCCCCTTCCGTAGAGCAAAATTCTGAAGGTCGGGGTCGCGCAAGGGTCGACATGGGTCGAGGTGGACTATCATGCGAAACCACTTTTTTCGGTCCCTACGGTGCCCCTAGATGATGAAAAGTACAATCCGAGGTTGATTACGAACACTTTTGTGCACCCCCTTCCGTAGAGCTAAATCCTGAAGGTCGGGGTCGCGCAAGGGTCGACATGGGTCGAGGTGGACTATCATGCGAAACCACTTTTTTCGGTCCCTACGGTGCCCCTAGATGATGAAAAGTACAATCCGAGGTTGATTACGAACACTTTTGTGCACCCCCTTCCGTAGAGCAAAATCCTGAAGGTCGGGGTCGCGCAAGGGTCGACATGGGTCGAGGTGGACTATCATGCGAAACCACTTTTTTCGGTCCCTACGGTGCCCCTAGATGATGAAAAGTACAATCCGAGGTTGATTACGAACACTTTTGTGCACCCCCTTCCGTAGAGCAAAATCCTGAAGGTCGGGGTCGCGCAAGGGTCGACATGGGTCGAGGTGGACTATCATGCGAAACCACTTTTTTCGGTCCCTACGGTGCCCCTAGATGATGAAAAGTACAATCCGAGGTTGATTACGAACACTTTTGTGCACCCCCTTCCGTAGAGCAAAATCCTGAAGGTCGGGGTCGCACAAGGGTCGACATGGGTCGAGGTGGACTATCATGCGAAACCACTTTTTTCGGTCCCTACGGTGCCCCTAGATGATGAAAAGTACAATCCGAGGTTGATTACGAACACTTTTGTGCACCCCCTTCCGTAGAGCAAAATCCTGAAGGTCGGGGTTGCGCACAAGTAGACCCCTTCCGTAGAGCAAAATCCTGAAGGTCGGGGTCGCGCAAGGGTCGACATGGGTCGAGGTGGACTATCATGCGAAACCACTTTTTTCGGTCCCTACGGTGCCCCTAGATGATGAAAAGTACAATCCGAGGTTGATTACGAACACTTTTGTGCACCCCCTTCCGTAGAGCAAAATCCTGAAGGTCGGGGTCGCACAAGTGTGCACCCCCTTCCGTAGAGCAAAATCCTGAAGGTCGGGGTCGCGCAAGGGTCGACATGGGTCGAGGTGGACTATCATGCGAAACCACTTTTTTCGGTCCCTACGGTGCCCCTAGATGATGAAAAGTACAATCCGAGGTTGATTACGAACACTTTTGTGCACCCCCTTCCGTAGAGCAAAATCCTGAAGGTCGGGGTCGCACAAGTGTGCACCCCCTTCCGTAGAGCAAAATCCTGAAGGTCGGGGTCGCGCAAGGGTCGACATGGGTCGAGGTGGACTATCATGCGAAACCACTTTTTTCGGTCCCTACGGTGCCCCTAGATGATGAAAAGTACAATCCGAGGTTGATTACGAACACTTTTGTGCACCCCCTTCCGTAGAGCAAAATCCTGAAGGTCGGGGTTGCGCACAAGTAGACCCCCTTCCGTAGAGCAAAATCCTGAAGGTCGGGGTCGCGCAAGGGTCGACATGGGTCGAGGTGGACTATCATGCGAAACCACTTTTTTCGGTCCCTACGGTGCCCCTAGATGATGAAAAGTACAATCCGAGGTTGATTACGAACACTTTTGTGCACCCCCTTCCGTAGAGCAAAATCCTGAAGGTCGGGGTCGCGCAAGGGTCGACATGGGTCGAGGTGGACTATCATGCGAAACCACTTTTTTCGGTCCCTACGGTGCCCCTAGATGATGAAAAGTACAATCCGAGGTTGATTACGAACACTTTTGTGCACCCCCTTCCGTAGAGCAAAATCCTGAAGGTCGGGGTCGCACAAGTGTGCACCCCCTTCCGTAGAGCAAAATCCTGAAGGTCGGGGTCGCGCAAGGGTCGACATGGGTCGAGGTGGACTATCATGCGAAACCACTTTTTTCGGTCCCTACGGTGCCCCTAGATGATGAAAAGTACAATCCGAGGTTGATTACGAACACTTTTGTGCACCCCCTTCCGTAGAGCAAAATCCTGAAGGTCGGGGTCGCACAAGTGTGCACCCCCTTCCGTAGAGCAAAATCCTGAAGGTCGGGGTCGCGCAAGGGTCGACATGGGTCGAGGTGGACTATCATGCGAAACCACTTTTTTCGGTCCCTACGGTGCCCCTAGATGATGAAAAGTACAATCCGAGGTTGATTACGAACACTTTTGTGCACCCCCTTCCGTAGAGCAAAATCCTGAAGGTCGGGGTTGCGCACAAGTAGACCCCCTTCCGTAGAGCAAAATCCTGAAGGTCGGGGTCGCGCAAGGGTCGACATGGGTCGAGGTGGACTATCATGCGAAACCACTTTTTTCGGTCCCTACGGTGCCCCTAGATGATGAAAAGTACAATCCGAGGTTGATTACGAACACTTTTGTGCACCCCCTTCCGTAGAGCAAAATCCTGAAGGTCGGGGTCGCACAAGTGTGCACCCCCTTCCGTAGAGCAAAATCCTGAAGGTCGGGGTCGCGCAAGGGTCGACATGGGTCGAGGTGGACTATCATGCGAAACCACTTTTTTCGGTCCCTACGGTGCCCCTAGATGATGAAAAGTACAATCCGAGGTTGATTACGAACACTTTTGTGCACCCCCTTCCGTAGAGCAAAATCCTGAAGGTCGGGGTCGCGCAAGGGTCGACATGGGTCGAGGTGGACTATCATGCGAAACCACTTTTTTCGGTCCCTACGGTGCCCCTAGATGATGAAAAGTACAATCCGAGGTTGATTACGAACACTTTTGTGCACCCCCTTCCGTAGAGCAAAATCCTGAAGGTCGGGGTCGCACAAGTGTGCACCCCCTTCCGTAGAGCAAAATCCTGAAGGTCGGGGTCGCACAAGTGTGCACCCCCTTCCGTAGAGCAAAATCCTGAAGGTCGGGGTCGCGCAAGGGTCGACATGGGTCGAGGTGGACTATCATGCGAAACCACTTTTTTCGGTCCCTACGGTGCCCCTAGATGATGAAAAGTACAATCCGAGGTTGATTACGAACACTTTTGTGCACCCCCTTCCGTAGAGCAAAATCCTGAAGGTCGGGGTTGCGCACAAGTGTGCACCCCCTTCCGTAGAGCAAAATCCTGAAGGTCGGGGTCGCGCAAGGGTCGACATGGGTCGAGGTGGACTATCATGCGAAACCACTTTTTTCGGTCCCTACGGTGCCCCTAGATGATGAAAAGTACAATCCGAGGTTGATTACGAACACTTTTGTGCACCCCCTTCCGTAGAGCAAAATCCTGAAGGTCGGGGTTGCGCACAAGTGTGCACCCCCTTCCGTAGAGCAAAATCCTGAAGGTCGGGGTCGCGCAAGGGTCGACATGGGTCGAGGTGGACTATCATGCGAAACCACTTTTTTCGGTCCCTACGGTGCCCCTAGATGATGAAAAGTACAATCCGAGGTTGATTACGAACACTTTTGTGCACCCCCTTCCGTAGAGCAAAATCCTGAAGGTCGGGGTTGCGCACAAGTCGACCCCCTTCCGTAGAGCAAAATCCTGAAGGTCGGGGTCGCGCAAGGGTCGACATGGGTCGAGGTGGACTATCATGCGAAACCACTTTTTTCGGTCCCTACGGTGCCCCTAGATGATGAAAAGTACAATCCGAGGTTGATTACGAACACTTTTGTGCACCCCCTTCCGTAGAGCAAAATCCTGAAGGTCGGGGTTGCGCACAAGTGTGCACCCCCTTCCGTAGAGCAAAATCCTGAAGGTCGGGGTCGCGCAAGGGTCGACATGGGTCGAGGTGGACTATCATGCGAAACCACTTTTTTCGGTCCCTACGGTGCCCCTAGATGATGAAAAGTACAATCCGAGGTTGATTACGAACACTTTTGTGCACCCCCTTCCGTAGAGCAAAATCCTGAAGGTCGGGGTCGCACAAGTGTGCACCCCCTTCCGTAGAGCAAAATCCTGAAGGTCGGGGTCGCGCAAGGGTCGACATGGGTCGAGGTGGACTATCATGCGAAACCACTTTTTTCGGTCCCTACGGTGCCCCTAGATGATGAAAAGTACAATCCGAGGTTGATTACGAACACTTTTGTGCACCCCCTTCCGTAGAGCAAAATCCTGAAGGTCGGGGTTGCGCACAAGTAGACCCCCTTCCGTAGAGCAAAATCCTGAAGGTCGGGGTCGCGCAAGGGCCGACATGGGTCGAGGTGGACTATCATGCGAAACCACTTTTTTCGGTCCCTACGGTGCCCCTAGATGATGAAAAGTACAATCCGAGGTTGATTACGAACACTTTTGTGCACCCCCTTCCGTAGAGCAAAATCCTGAAGGTCGGGGTTGCGCACAAGTAGACCCCCTTCCGTAGAGCAAAATCCTGAAGGTCGGGGTCGCGCAAGGGTCGACATGGGTCGAGGTGGACTATCATGCGAAACCACTTTTTTCGGTCCCTACGGTGCCCCTAGATGATGAAAAGTACAATCCGAG
>NW_026525541.1:300000-478738 GCF_943737925.1 Anopheles nili
AATTTTTTTAGATCGAGGATGTACTAAAAAAAATTTTTTCATATCAAGGATGTACTAAAAAAATTTTTTAGGATCGAGGATGTACTAAAAAAATTTTTTTTAAATCGAGGATGTACTAAAAAAATTTTTTTAGATCGAGGATGTACTAAAAAAATTTTTTTTAGGTCGAGGATGTACTAAAAAAATTTTTTTAGATCGAGGATGTACTAAAAAAATTTTTTTTAGGTCGAGGATGTACTAAAAAAATTTTTTTAGATCGAGGATGTACTAAAAAAATTTTTTTTAGATCGAGGATGTACTAAAAAAATTTTTTTAAATCGAGGATGTACTAAAAAAATTTTTTTTAAATCGAGGATGTACTAAAAAAATTTTTTTAGATCGAGGATGTACTAAAAAAATTTTTTTTAGGTCGAGGATGTACTAAAAAAATTTTTTTAGATCGAGGATGTACTAAAAAAATTTTTTTTAGGTCGAGGATGTACTAAAAAAATTTTTTTAGATCGAGGATGTACTAAAAAAATTTTTTTTAAATCGAGGATGTACTAAAAAAATTTTTTTAGATCGAGGATGTACTAAAAAAATTTTTTTAAATCGAGGATGTACTAAAAAAATTTTTTTTAAATCGAGGATGTACTAAAAAAATTTTTTTAGATCGAGGATGTACTAAAAAAATTTTTTTTAAATCGAGGATGTACTAAAAAAATTTTTTTAGATCGAGGATGTACTAAAAAAATTTTTTTTAGATCGAGGATGTACTAAAAAATTTTTTTTAAATCGAGGATGTACTAAAAAAAATTTTTTCATATCAAGGATGTACTAAAAAAATTTTTTTTAGATCGAGGATGTACTAAAAAAATTTTTTTAGATCGAGGATGTACTAAAAAAATTTTTTTTAAATCGAGGATGTACTAAAAAAATTTTTTTAGATCGAGGATGTACTAAAAAAATTTTTTTCATATCAAGGATGTACTAAAAAAATTTTTTTAGTACATCCTCGATCTAAAAAAAATTTTTTTAGTACATCCTTGATATGAAAAAATTTTTTTTAGTACATCCTCGATTTAAAAAAAATTTTTTAGTACATCCTCGAGCTAAAAAAAATTTTTTTAGTACATCCTCGATCTAAAAAAATTTTTTTAGTACATCCTCGATCTAAAAAAATTTTTTTAGTACATCCTTGATATGAAAAAATTTTTTTTAGTACATCCTCGATTTAAAAAAAATTTTTTAGTACATCCTCGAGCTAAAAAAAATTTTTTTAGTACATCCTCGATCTAAAAAAAATTTTTTTAGTACATCCTCGATCTAAAAAAAATTTTTTTAGTACATCCTTGATATGAAAAAATTTTTTTTAGTACATCCTCGATTTAAAAAAAATTTTTTAGTACATCCTCGAGCTAAAAAAAATTTTTTTTAGTACATCCTCGATCTAAAAAAATTTTTTTAGTACATCCTCGATCTAAAAAAATTTTTTTAGTACATCCTCGATTTAAAAAAAATTTTTTTAGTACATCCTCGATCTAAAAAAATTTTTTTAGTACATCCTCGATCTAAAAAAAATTTTTTTAGTACATCCTTGATATGAAAAAATTTTTTTTAGTACATCCTCGATTTAAAAAAAATTTTTTAGTACATCCTCGATCTAAAAAAAATTTTTTTAGTACATCCTCGATCTAAAAAAATTTTTTTAGTACATCCTCGATCTAAAAAAAATTTTTTTAGTACATCCTTGATATGAAAAAATTTTTTTTAAATCGAGGATGTACTAAAAAAAATTTTTTCATATCAAGGATGTACTAAAAAAATTTTTTTTAGATCGAGGATGTACTAAAAAAATTTTTTTAGATCGAGGATGTACTAAAAAAATTCTTTTTAAATCGAGGATGTACTAAAAAAATTTTTTTAGATCGAGGATGTACTAAAAAAATTTTTTTTAGGTCGAGGATGTACTAAAAAAATTTTTTTAGATCGAGGATGTACTAAAAAAATTTTTTTTAAATCGAGGATGTACTAAAAAAATTTTTTTAGATCGAGGATGTACTAAAAAAATTTTTTTAAATCGAGGATGTACTAAAAAAATTTTTTTTAAATCGAGGATGTACTAAAAAAATTTTTTTAGATCGAGGATGTACTAAAAAAATTTTTTTAAATCGAGGATGTACTAAAAAAATTTTTTTTAAATCGAGGATGTACTAAAAAAAATTTTTTCATATCAAGGATGTACTAAAAAAATTTTTTTTAGATCGAGGATGTACTAAAAAAATTTTTTCAGATCGAGGATGTACTAAAAAAATTTTTTTTAAATCGAGGATGTACTAAAAAAATTTTTTTAGATCGAGGATGTACTAAAAAAATTTTTTTAAATCGAGGATGTACTAAAAAAATTTTTTTTAAATCGAGGATGTACTAAAAAAATTTTTTTAGATCGAGGATGTACTAAAAAAATTTTTTTAAATCGAGGATGTACTAAAAAAATTTTTTTTAAATCGAGGATGTACTAAAAAAAATTTTTTCATATCAAGGATGTACTAAAAAAATTTTTTTTAGATCGAGGATGTACTAAAAAAATTTTTTTAGATCGAGGATGTACTAAAAAAATTTTTTTTAAATCGAGGATGTACTAAAAAATTTTTTTAGATCGAGGATGTACTAAAAAAATTTTTTTTAGATCGAGGATGTACTAAAAAATTTTTTTTAAATCGAGGATGTACTAAAAAAATTTTTTTCATATCAAGGATGTACTAAAAAAATTTTTTTTAGATCGAGGATGTACTAAAAAAATTTTTTTAGATCGAGGATGTACTAAAAAAATTTTTTTTAGATCGAGGATGTACTAAAAAAATTTTTTTTAAATCGAGGATGTACTAAAAAAAATTTTTTCATATCAAGGATGTACTAAAAAAATTTTTTTTAGATCGAGGATGTACTAAAAAAATTTTTTTAGATCGAGGATGTACTAAAAAAACTTTTTTTAAATCGAGGATGTACTAAAAAAATTTTTTTAGATCGAGGATGTACTAAAAAAATTTTTTTTAGGTCGAGGATGTACTAAAAAAATTTTTTTAGATCGAGGATGTACTAAAAAAATTTTTTTTAGGTCGAGGATGTACTAAAAAAATTTTTTAGATCGAGGATGTACTAAAAAAATTTTTTTTAGATCGAGGATGTACTAAAAAAATTTTTTTAAATCGAGGATGTACTAAAAAAATTTTTTTTAAATCGAGGATGTACTAAAAAAATTTTTTTAGATCGAGGATGTACTAAAAAAATTTTTTTTAGGTCGAGGATGTACTAAAAAAATTTTTTTAGATCGAGGATGTACTAAAAAAATTTTTTTTAGGTCGAGGATGTACTAAAAAAATTTTTTTTAAATCGAGGATGTACTAAAAAAATTTTTTTTAAATCGAGGATGTACTAAAAAAATTTTTTTAGATCGAGGATGTACTAAAAAAATTTTTTTTAGATCGAGGATGTACTAAAAAAATTTTTTTAGATCGAGGATGTACTAATAAAATTTTTTTTAAATCGAGGATGTACTAAAAAAATTTTTTTAGATCGAGGATGTACTAAAAAAATTTTTTTTAGATCGAGGATGTACTAAAAAAGTTTTTTTAGATCGAGGATGTGCTAAAAAAATTTTTTTTAGATCGAGGATGTACTAAAAAATTTTTTTTAAATCGAGGATGTACTAAAAAAAATTTTTTCATATCAAGGATGTACTAAAAAAATTTTTTTTAGATCGAGGATGTACTAAAAAAATTTTTTTTAGATCGAGGATGTACTAAAAAAATTTTTTTAAATCGAGGATGTACTAAAAAAATTTTTTTTAATCGAGGATGTACTAAAAAAATTTTTTTTAAATCGAGGATGTACTAAAAAAATTTTTTTTAAATCGAGGATGTACTAAAAAAATTTTTTTAGATCGAGGATGTACTAAAAAAATTTTTTTAAATCGAGGATGTACTAAAAAAATTTTTTTTAAATCGAGGATGTACTAAAAAAATTTTTTCATATCAAGGATGTACTAAAAAAATTTTTTTTAGATCGAGGATGTACTAAAAAAATTTTTTTAGATCGAGGATGTACTAAAAAAATTTTTTTTAAATCGAGGATGTACTAAAAAAATTTTTTTAGATCGAGGATGTACTAAAAAAATTTTTTTTAGGTCGAGGATGTACTAAAAAAATTTTTTTAGATCGAGGATGTACTAAAAAAATTTTTTTTAAATCGAGGATGTACTAAAAAAATTTTTTTAGATCGAGGATGTACTAAAAAAATTTTTTTTAGGTCGAGGATGTACTAAAAAAATTTTTTTTAGGTCGAGGATGTACTAAAAAAATTTTTTTAGATCGAGGATGTACTAAAAAAATTTTTTTTAGGTCGAGGATGTACTAAAAAAATTTTTTTAGATCGAGGATGTACTAAAAAAATTTTTTTAAATCGAGGATGTACTAAAAAAATTTTTTTTAAATCGAGGATGTACTAAAAAAATTTTTTTAGATCGAGGATGTACTAAAAAAATTTTTTTAAATCGAGGATGTACTAAAAAATTTTTTTTTAAATCGAGGATGTACTAAAAAAATTTTTTCATATCAAGGATGTACTAAAAAAATTTTTTTTAGATCGAGGATGTACTAAAAAAATTTTTTTAGATCGAGGATGTACTAAAAAAATTTTTTTTAAATCGAGGATGTACTAAAAAAATTTTTTTAGATCGAGGATGTACTAAAAAAATTTTTTTTAGGTCGAGGATGTACTAAAAAAATTTTTTTAGATCGAGGATGTACTAAAAAAATTTTTTTTGATCGAGGATGTACTAAAAAAATTTTTTTAGATCGAGGATGTACTAAAAAAATTTTTTTAAATCGAGGATGTACTAAAAAAATTTTTTTAGATCGAGGATGTACTAAAAAAATTTTTTTTAGGTCGAGGATGTACTAAAAAAATTTTTTTAGATCGAGGATGTACTAAAAAAATTTTTTTTAGGTCGAGGATGTACTAAAAAAATTTTTTTAGATCGAGGATGTACTAAAAAAATTTTTTTAGATCGAGGATGTACTAAAAAAATTTTTTTTAGATCGAGGATGTACTAAAAAATTTTTTTTAAATCGAGGATGTACTAAAAAAAATTTTTTCATATCAAGGATGTACTAAAAAAATTTTTTTTAGATCGAGGATGTACTAAAAAAATTTTTTTAGATCGAGGATGTACTAAAAAAATTTTTTTTAAATCGAGGATGTACTAAAAAAATTTTTTTAGATCGAGGATGTACTAAAAAAATTTTTTTTAGATCGAGGATGTACTAAAAAATTTTTTTTAAATCGAGGATGTACTAAAAAAATTTTTTTTAGATCGAGGATGTACTAAAAAAATTTTTTTAGATCGAGGATGTACTAAAAAATTTTTTTTTAAATCGAGGATGTACTAAAAAATTTTTTTTAGATCGAGGATGTACTAAAAAAAATTTTTTCATATCAAGGATGTACTAAAAAAATTTTTTTAGATCGAGGATGTACTAAAAAAATTTTTTTTAGGTCGAGGATGTACTAAAAAAATTTTTTTAGATCGAGGATGTACTAAAAAAATTTTTTTTAGATCGAGGATGTACTAAAAAAATTTTTTTAGATCAAGGATGTACTAAAAAAATTTTTTTTAGATCGAGGATGTACTAAAAAATTATTTTTAAATCGAGGATGTACTAAAAAAAATTTTTTCATATCAAGGATGTACTAAAAAAATTTTTTTAGATCGAGGATGTACTAAAAAATTTTTTTTTAAATCGAGGATGTACTAAAAAATTTTTTTTAGATCGAGGATGTACTAAAAAAAATTTTTTCATATCAAGGATGTACTAAAAAAATTTTTTTAGATCGAGGATGTACTAAAAAAATTTTTTTTAGATCGAGGATGTACTAAAAAATTTTTTTTAAATCGAGGATGTACTAAAAAAAATTTTTTCATATCAAGGATGTACTAAAAAAATTTTTTTTAGATCGAGGATGTACTAAAAAAATTTTTTTAGATCGAGGATGTACTAAAAAAATTTTTTTAGATCGATGATGTACTAAAAAAATTTTTTTTAGGTCGAGGATGTACTAAAAAAATTTTTTTAGATCGAGGATGTACTAAAAAAATTTTTTTTAGATCGAGGATGTACTAAAAATTTTTTTTTAAATCGAGGATGTACTAAAAAAAATTTTTTCATATCAAGGATGTACTAAAAAAATTTTTTTTAGATCGAGGATGTACTAAAAAAATTTGTTTAGATCGAGGATGTACTAAAAAAATTTTTTTAAATCGAGGATGTACTAAAAAAATTTTTTTTAAATCGAGGATGTACTAAAAAAATTTTTTTAGGTCGAGGATGTACTAAAAAAATTTTTTTTAGGTCGAGGATGTACTAAAAAAATTTTTTTAGATCGAGGATGTACTAAAAAAATTTTTTTTAAATCGAGGATGTACTAAAAAAATTTTTTTAGATCGAGGATGTACGAAAAAAATTTTTTTTAGATCGAGGATGTACTAAAATTTTTTTTTAAATCGAGGATGTACTAAAAAAAATTTTTTCATATCAAGGATGTACTAAAAAAATTTTTTTTAGATCGAGGATGTACTAAAAAAATTTTTTTAGATCGAGGATGTACTAAAAAAATTTTTTTTAAATCGAGGATGTACTAAAAAAATTTTTTTAGATCGAGGATGTACTAAAAAAATTTTTTTTAGGTCGAGGATGTACTAAAAAAATTTTTTTAGATCGAGGATGTACTAAAAAAATTTTTTTTAGGTCGAGGATGTACTAAAAAAATTTTTTTAGATCGAGGATGTACTAAAAAAATTTTTTTTAGATCGAGGATGTACTAAAAAAATTTTTTTAAATCGAGGATGTACTAAAAAAATTTTTTTTAAATCGAGGATGTACTAAAACAATTTTTTTTGATCGAGGATGTACTAAAAAAATTTTTTTTAGATCGAGGATGTACTATAAAAATTTTTTTAGGTCGAGGATGTACTAAAAAAATTTTTTTTAGGTCGAGGATGTACTAAAAAAATTTTTTTAGATCGAGGATGTACTAAAAAAATTTTTTTTAAATCGAGGATGTACTAAAAAAATTTTTTTAGATCGAGTATGTACTAAAAAAATTTTTTTAAATCGAGGATGTACTAAAAAAATTTTTTTTAAATCGAGGATGTACTAAAAAATTTTTTTTAGATCGAGGATGTACTAAAAAAATTTTTTTAGGTCGAGGATGTACTAAAAAAATTTTTTTTAGGTCGAGGATGTACTAAAAAATTTTTTTTAGATCGAGGATGTACTAAAAAAATTTTTTTTAAATCGAGGATGTACTAAAAAAATTTTTTTAGATCGAGGATGTACTAAAAAAATTTTTTTTAGGTCGAGGATGTACTAAAAAATTTTTTTTAGATCGAGGATGTACTAAAAAAATTTTTTTTAGGTCGAGGATGTACTAAAAAAATTTTTTTAGATCGAGGATGTACTAAAAAAATTTTTTTAAATCGAGGATGTACTAAAAAAATTTTTTTTAAATCGAGGATGTACTAAAAAAATTTTTTTTAGATCGAGGATGTACTAAAAAAATTTTTTTAGGTCGAGGATGTACTAAAAAAATTTTTTTTAGGTCGAGGATGTACTAAAAAAATTTTTTTAGATCGAGGATGTACTAAAAAAATTTTTTTAAATCGAGGATGTACTAAAAAAATTTTTTTTAGATCGAGGATGTACTAAAAAAATTTTTTTAGGTCGAGGATGTACTAAAAAAATTTTTTTTAGGTCGATGATGTACTAAAAAAATTTTTTTAGATCGAGGATGTACTAAAAAAATTTTTTTAAATCGAGGATGTACTAAAAAAATTTTTTTTAAATCGAGGATGTACTAAAAAAATTTTTTTTAGATCGAGGATGTACTAAAAAAATTTTTTTAGGTCGAGGATGTACTAAAAAAATTTTTTTTAGGTCGAGGATGTACTAAAAAAATTTTTTTAGATCGAGGATGTACTAAAAAAATTTTTTTAAATCGAGGATGTACTAAAAAAATTTTTTTTAGATCGAGGATGTACTAAAAAAATTTTTTTAGGTCGAGGATGTACTAAAAAAATTTTTTTTAGGTCGAGGATGTACTAAAAAAATTTTTTTAGATCGAGGATGTACTAAAAAAATTTTTTTAAATCGAGGATGTACTAAAAAAATTTTTTTTAAATCGAGGATGTACTAAAAAAATTTTTTTTAGATCGAGGATGTACTAAAAAAATTTTTTTAGGTCGAGGATGTACTAAAAAAATTTTTTTTAGGTCGAGGATGTACTAAAAAAATTTTTTTAGATCGAGGATGTACTAAAAAAATTTTTTTAAATCGAGGATGTACTAAAAAAATTTTTTTTAGATCGAGGATGTACTAAAAAAATTTTTTTAGGTCGAGGATGTACTAAAAAAATTTTTTTTAGGTCGATGATGTACTAAAAAAATTTTTTTAGATCGAGGATGTACTAAAAAAATTTTTTTTAAATCGAGGATGTACTAAAAAAATTTTTTTTAAATCGAGGATGTACTAAAAAAATTTTTTTAGATCGAGGATGTACTAAAAAAATTTTTTTTAGATCGAGGATGTACTAAAAAATTTTTTTTAAATCGAGGATGTACTAAAAAAAATTTTTTCATATCAAGGATGTACTAAAAAAATTTTTTTTAGATCGAGGATGTACTAAAAAAATTTTTTTAGATCGAGGATGTACTAAAAAAATTTTTTTTAAATCGAGGATGTACTAAAAAATTTTTTTTAGATCAAGGATGTACTAAAAAAATTTTTTTTAGGTCGAGGATGTACTAAAAAAATTTTTTTAGATCGAGGATGTACTAAAAAAATTTTTTTTAGGTCGAGGATGTACTAAAAAAATTTTTTTAGATCGAGGATGTACTAAAAAAATTTTTTTTAGATCGAGTATGTACTAAAAAAATTTTTTTAAATCGAGGATGTACTAAAAAAATTTTTTTTAAATCGAGGATGTACTAAAAAAATTTTTTTAGATCGAGGATGTACTAAAAAAATTTTTTTTAGGTCGAGGATGTACTAAAAAAATTTTTTTAGATCGAGGATGTACTAAAAAAAATTTTTTTAGGTCGAGGATGTACTAAAAAAAATTTTTTTAGATCGAGGATGTACTAAAAAAATTTTTTTTAGATCGAGGATGTACTAAAAAATTTATTTTAAATCGAGGATGTACTAAAAAAAATTTTTTCATATCAAGGATGTACTAAAAAAATTTTTTTTAGATCGAGGATGTACTAAAAAAATTTTTTTAGATCGAGGATGTACTAAAAAAATTTTTTTTAAATCGAGGATGTACTAAAAAAATTTTTTTAGATCGAGGATGTACTAAAAAAATTTTTTTTAGATCGAGGATGTACTAAAAAATTTTTTTTAAATCGAGGATGTACTAAAAAAAATTTTTTCATATCAAGGATGTACTAAAAAAATTTTTTTTAGATCGAGGATGTACTAAAAAAATTTTTTTAGATCGAGGATGTACTAAAAAAATTTTTTTTAGATCGAGGATGTACTAAAAAATTTTTTTTAAATCGAGGATGTACTAAAAAAAATTTTTTCATATCAAGGATGTACTAAAAAAATTTTTTTTAGATCGAGGATGTACTAAAAAAATTTTTTTAGATCGAGGATGTACTAAAAAAATTTTTTTTAAATCGAGGATGTACTAAAAAAATTTTTTTAGATCGAGGATGTACTAAAAAAATTTTTTTTAGGTCGAGGATGTACTAAAAAAATTTTTTTAGATCGAGGATGTACTAAAAAAATTTTTTTTAGGTCGAGGATGTACTAAAAAAATTTTTTTAGATCGAGGATGTACTAAAAAAATTTTTTTTAGGTCGAGGATGTACTAAAAAAATTTTTTTAGATCGAGGATGTACTAAAAAAATTTTTTTAGATCGAGGATGTACTAAAAAAATTTTTTTTAGATCGAGGATGTACTAAAAAAATTTTTTTAAATCGAGGATGTACTAAAAAAATTTTTTTTAAATCGAGGATGTACTAAAAAAATTTTTTTAAATCGAGGATGTACTAAAAAAATTTTTTTTAAATCGAGGATGTACTAAAAAAATTTTTTTAGATCGAGGATGTACTAAAAAAATTTTTTTAAATCGAGGATGTACTAAAAAAATTTTTTTTAAATCGAGGATGTACTAAAAAAATTTTTTCATATCAAGAATGTACTAAAAAAATTTTTTTTAGATCGAGGATGTACTAAAAAAATTTTTTTAGATCGAGGATGTACTAAAAAAATTTTTTTTAAATCGAGGATGTACTAAAAAAATTTTTTTGGATCGAGGATGTACTAAAAAAATTTTTTTTAGGTCGAGGATGTACTAAATAATTTTTTTAGATCGAGGATGTACTAAAAAAACTTTTTTTAAATCGAGGATGTACTAAAAAAATTTTTTTAGATCGAGGATGTACTAAAAAAATTTTTTTTAGGTCGAGGATGTACTAAAAAAATTTTTTTTAAGTCGAGGATGTACTAAAAAAATTTTTTTAGATCGAGGATGTACTAAAAAAATTTTTTTTAGGTCGAGGATGTACTAAAAAAATTTTTTTAGATCGAGGATGTACTAAAAAAATTTTTTTAAATCGAGGATGTACTAAAAAAATTTTTTTTAAATCGAGGATGTACTAAAAAAATTTTTTTAGATCGAGGATGTACTAAAAAAATTTTTTTAAATCGAGGATGTACTAAAAAAATTTTTTTTAAATCGAGGATGTACTAAAAAAATTTTTTCATATCAAGGATGTACTAAAAAAATTTTTTTTAGATCGAGGATGTACTAAAAAAATTTTTTTAGATCGAGGATGTACTAAAAAAATTTTTTTTAAATCGAGGATGTACTAAAAAAATTTTTTTAGATCGAGGATGTACTAAAAAAATTTTTTTTAGGTCGAGGATGTACTAAAAAAATTTTTTTAGATCGAGGATGTACTAAAAAAATTTTTTTTAGATCGAGGATGTACTAAAAAAATTTTTTTAGATCGAGGATGTACTAAAAAAATTTTTTTAAATCGAGGATGTACTAAAAAAATTTTTTTTAAATCGAGGATGTACTAAAAAAATTTTTTTAGATCGAGGATGTACTAAAAAATTTTTTTTTAGGTCGAGGATGTACTAAAAAAATTTTTTTAGATCGAGGATGTACTAAAAAAATTTTTTTTAGGTCGAGGATGTACTAAAAAAATTTTTTTAGATCGAGGATGTACTAAAAAAATTTTTTTTAGATCGAGGATGTACTAAAAAATTTTTTTTAAATCGAGGATGTACTAAAAAAAATTTTTTCATATCAAGGATGTACTAAAAAAATTTTTTTTAGATCGAGGATGTACTAAAAAATTTTTTTTAAATCGAGGATGTACTAAAAAAAATTTTTTCATATCAAGGATGTACTAAAAAAATTTTTTTTAGATCGAGGATGTACTAAAAAAATTTTTTTAGATCGAGGATGTACTAAAAAAATTTTTTTTAAATCGAGGATGTACTAAAAAAATTTTTTTACATCGAGGATGTACTAAAAAAATTTTTTTTAGGTCGAGGATGTACTAAAAAAATTTTTTTAGATCGAGGATGTACTAAAAAAATTTTTTTTAGATCGAGGATGTACTAAAAAATTTTTTTTAAATCGAGGATGTACTAAAAAAAATTTTTTCATATCAAGGATGTACTAAAAAAATTTTTTTTAGATCGAGGATGTACTAAAAAAATTTTTTTAGATCGAGGATGTACTAAAAAAATTTTTTTAAATCGAGGATGTACTAAAAAAATTTTTTTTAAATCGAGGATGTACTAAAAAAAATTTTTCATATCAAGGATGTACTAAAAAAATTTTTTTTAGATCGAGGATGTACTAAAAAAATTTTTTTAGATCGAGGATGTACTAAAAAAATTTTTTTTAAATCGAGGATGTACTAAAAAAATTTTTTTAGATCGAGGATGTACTAAAAAAATTTTTTTTAGGTCGAGGATGTACTAAAAAAATTTTTTTAGATCGAGGATGTACTAAAAAAATTTTTTTTAGATCGAGGATGTACTAAAAAAATTTTTTTAGATCGAGGATGTACTAAAAAAATTTTTTTAAATCGAGGATGTACTAAAAAAATTTTTTTTAAATCGAGGATGTACTAAAAAAATTTTTTTAGATCGAGGATGTACTAAAAAAATTTTTTTTAGGTCGAGGATGTACTAAAAAAATTTTTTTAAATCGAGGATGTACTAAAAAAATTTTTTTAAATCGAGGATGTACTAAAAAAATTTTTTTAGATCGAGGATGTACTAAAAAAATTTTTTTTAGGTCGAGGATGTACTAAAAAAATTTTTTTAGATCGAGGATGTACTAAAAAAATTTTTTTTAGGTCGAGGATGTACTAAAAAAATTTTTTTAGATCGAGGATGTACTAAAAAAATTTTTTTTAGATCGAGGATGTACTAAAAAATTTTTTTTAAATCGAGGATGTACTAAAAAAAATTTTTTCATATCAAGGATGTACTAAAAAAATTTTTTTTAGATCGAGGATGTACTAAAAAAATTTTTTTAGATCGAGGATGTACTAAAAAAATTTTTTTTAAATCGAGGATGTACTAAAAAAATTTTTTTAGATCGAGGATGTACTAAAAAAATTTTTTTTAGATCGAGGATGTACTAAAAAATTTTTTTTAAATCGAGGATGTACTAAAAAAAATTTTTTCATATCAAGGATGTACTAAAAAAATTTTTTTTAGATCGAGGATGTACTAAAAAAATTTTTTTAGATCGAGGATGTACTAAAAAATTTTTTTTTAAATCGAGGATGTACTAAAAAATTTTTTTTAGATCGAGGATGTACTAAAAAAAATTTTTTCATATCAAGGATGTACTAAAAAAATTTTTTTAGATCGAGGATGTACTAAAAAAATTTTTTTTAGGTCGAGGATGTACTAAAAAATTTTTTTTAAATCGAGGATGTACTAAAAAAAATTTTTTCATATCAAGGATGTACTAAAAAAATTTTTTTTAGATCGAGGATGTACTAAAAAAATTTTTTTAGATCGAGGATGTACTAAAAAAATTTTTTTTAAATCGAGGATGTACTAAAAAAATTTTTTTAGATCGAGGATGTACTAAAAAAATTTTTTTTAGATCGAGGATGTACTAAAAAATTTTTTTTAAATCGAGGATGTACTAAAAAAAATTTTTTCATATCAAGGATGTACTAAAAAAATTTTTTTTAGATCGAGGATGTACTAAAAAAATTTTTTTAGATCGAGGATGTACTAAAAAAATTTTTTTAAATCGAGGATGTACTAAAAAATTTTTTTTTAAATCGAGGATGTACTAAAAAAATTTTTTTAGATCGAGGATGTACTAAAAATATTTTTTTTAGATCGAGGATGTACTAAAAAAATTTTTTTAGATCGAGGATGTGCTAAAAAAATTTTTTTTAGATCGAGGATGTACTAAAAAATTTTTTTTAAATCGAGGATGTACTAAAAAAAATTTTTTCATATCAAGGATGTACTAAAAAAATTTTTTTTAGATCGAGGATGTACTAAAAAAATTTTTTTAGATCGAGGATGTACTAAAAAAAAATTTTTTTAAATCGAGGATGTACTAAAAAAATTTTTTTAGATCGAGGATGTACTAAAAAAATTTTTTTTAGGTCGAGGATGTACTAAAAAAATTTTTTTAGATCGAGGATGTACTAAAAAAATTTTTTTTAGGTCGAGGATGTACTAAAAAAATTTTTTTTAAATCGAGGATGTACTAAAACAATTTTTTTTAAATCGAGGATGTACTAAAAAAATTTTTTTAGATCGAGGATGTACTAAAAAAATTTTTTTTAAATCGAGGATGTACTAAAAAAATTTTTTTAGATCGAGGATGTACTAAAAAAATTTTTTTTAGGTCGAGGATGTACTAAAAAAATTTTTTTAGATCGAGGATGTACTAAAAAAATTTTTTTTAGATCGAGGATGTACTAAAAAAATTTTTTTAAATCGAGGATGTACTAAAAAAATTTTTTTTAAATCGAGGATGTACTAAAAAAATTTTTTTAGATCGAGGATGTACTAAAAAAATTTTTTTTAGGTCGAGGATGTACTAAAAAAATTTTTTTAGATCGAGGATGTACTAAAAAAATTTTTTTTAGGTCGAGGATGTACTAAAAAAATTTTTTTAGATCGAGGATGTACTAAAAAATTTTTTTTTAAATCGAGGATGTACTAAAAAAATTTTTTTAGATCGAGGATGTACTAAAAAAATTTTTTTAAATCGAGGATGTACTAAAAAATTTTTTTTTAAATCGAGGATGTACTAAAAAAATTTTTTTAGTTCGAGGATGTACTAAAAAAATTTTTTTTAAATCGAGGATGTACTAAAAAAATTTTTTTAGATCGAGGATGTACTAAAAAAATTTTTTTTAGATCGAGGATGTACTAAAAAATTTTTTTTAAATCGAGGATGTACTAAAAAAAATTTTTTCATATCAAGGATGTACTAAAAAAATTTTTTTTAAATCGAGGATGTACTAAAAAATTTTTTTAGATCGAGGATGTACTAAAAAAATTTTTTTTAGGTCGAGGATGTACTAAAAAAATTTTTTTTAGGTCGAGGATGTACTAAAAAAATTTTTTTAGATCGAGGATGTACTAAAAAAAATTTTTTCATATCAAGGATGTACTAAAAAAATTTTTTAGGATCGAGCATGTACTAAAAAAATTTTTTTTAAATCGAGGATGTACTAAAAAAATTTTTTTTGATCGAGGATGTACTAAAAAAATTTTTTTTAGGTCGAGGATGTACTAAAAAAATTTTTTTAGATCGAGGATGTACTAAAAAAATTTTTTTTAGGTCGAGGATGTACTAAAAAAATTTTTTTAGATCGAGGATGTACTAAAAAAATTTTTTTTAGATCGAGGATGTACTAAAAAAATTTTTTTAAATCGAGGATGTACTAAAAAAATTTTTTTTAAATCGAGGATGTACTAAAAAAATTTTTTTAGATCGAGGATGTACTAAAAAAATTTTTTTTAGGTCGAGGATGTACTAAAAAAATTTTTTTAGATCGAGGATGTACTAAAAAAATTTTTTTTAGGTCGAGGATGTACTAAAAAAATTTTTTTAGATCGAGGATGTACTAAAAAAATTTTTTTTAAATCGAGGATGTACTAAAAAAATTTTTTTAGATCGAGGATGTACTAAAAAAATTTTTTTAAATCGAGGATGTACTAAAAAAATTTTTTTTAAATCGAGGATGTACTAAAAAAATTTTTTTAGATCGAGGATGTACTAAAAAAATTTTTTTTAAATCGAGGATGTGCTAAAAAAATTTTTTTAGATCGAGGATGTACTAAAAAAATTTTTTTTAGATCGAGGATGTACTAAAAAATTTTTTTTAAATCGAGGATGTACTAAAAAAAATTTTTTCATATCAAGGATGTACTAAAAAAATTTTTTTTAGATCGAGGATGTACTAAAAAAATTTTTTTAGATCGAGGATGTACTAAAAAAATTTTTTTTAAATCGAGGATGTACTAAAAAAATTTTTTTAGATCGAGGATGTACTAAAAAAATTTTTTTCATATCAAGGATGTACTAAAAAAATTTTTTTAGTACATCCTCGATCTAAAAAAAATTTTTTTAGTACATCCTCGATCTAAAAAAAATTTTTTTAGTACATCCTCGATCTAAAAAAAATTTTTTTAGTACATCCTTGATATGAAAAAATTTTTTTTAGTACATCCTCGATTTAAAAAAAATTTTTTAGTACATCCTCGAGCTAAAAAAAATTTTTTTAGTACATCCTCGATCTAAAAAAATTTTTTTAGTACATCCTCGATCTAAAAAAATTTTTTTAGTACATCCTCGATTTAAAAAAAATTTTTTTAGTACATCCTCGATCTAAAAAAATTTTTTTAGTACATCCTCGATCTAAAAAAAATTTTTTTAGTACATCCTTGATATGAAAAATTTTTTTTAGTACATCCTCGATTTAAAAAAAATTTTTTAGTACATCCTCGATCTAAAAAAAATTTTTTTAGTACATCCTCGATCTAAAAAAATTTTTTTAGTACATCCTCGATCTAAAAAAAATTTTTTTAGTACATCCTCGATCTAAAAAATTTTTTTTAAATCGAGGATGTACTAAAAAAAATTTTTTCATATCAAGGATGTACTAAAAAAATTTTTTTTAGATCGAGGATGTACTAAAAAAATTTTTTTAGATCGAGGATGTACTAAAAAAATTCTTTTTAAATCGAGGATGTACTAAAAAAATTTTTTTAGATCGAGGATGTACTAAAAAAATTTTTTTTAGGTCGAGGATGTACTAAAAAAATTTTTTTAGATCGAGGATGTACTAAAAAAATTTTTTTTAAATCGAGGATGTACTAAAAAAATTTTTTTAGATCGAGGATGTACTAAAAAAATTTTTTTAAATCGAGGATGTACTAAAAAAATTTTTTTTAAATCGAGGATGTACTAAAAAAATTTTTTTAGATCGAGGATGTACTAAAAAAATTTTTTTAAATCGAGGATGTACTAAAAAAATTTTTTTTAAATCGAGGATGTACTAAAAAAAATTTTTTCATATCAAGGATGTACTAAAAAAATTTTTTTTAGATCGAGGATGTACTAAAAAAATTTTTTCAGATCGAGGATGTACTAAAAAAATTTTTTTTAAATCGAGGATGTACTAAAAAAATTTTTTTAGATCGAGGATGTACTAAAAAAATTTTTTTTAGGTCGAGGATGTACTAAAAAAATTTTTTTAGATCGAGGATGTACTAAAAAAATATTTTTTAAATCGAGGATGTACTAAAAAAATTTTTTTAGATCGAGGATGTACTAAAAAAATTTTTTTTAGGTCGAGGATGTACTAAAAAAATTTTTTTTAGGTCGAGGATGTACTAAAAAAATTTTTTTAGATCGAGGATGTACTAAAAAAATTTTTTTTAGATCGAGGATGTACTAAAAAAATTTTTTTAGATCGAGGATGTACTAAAAAAATTTTTTTAAATCGAGGATGTACTAAAAAAATTTTTTTAGATCGAGGATGTACTAAAAAAATTTTTTTTAGGTCGAGGATGTACTAAAAAAATTTTTTTAGATCGAGGATGTACTAAAAAAATTTTTTTAGTACATCCTCGATCTAAAAAAAATTTTTTTAGTACATCCTCGATCTAAAAAAATTTTTTTAGTACATCCTCGATTTAAAAAAAATTTTTTTAGTACATCCTCGATCTAAAAAAATTTTTTTAGTACATCCTCGATCTAAAAAAAATTTTTTTAGTACATCCTTGAAATGAAAAAATTTTTTTTAGTACATCCTCGATTTAAAAAAAATTTTTAGTACATCCTCGATCTAAAAAAAATTTTTTTAGCACATCCTCGATCTAAAAAAATTTTTTTAGTACATCCTCGATCTAAAAAAAAATTTTTGGTACATCCTTGACATGAAAAAAATTTTTTTAGTACATCCTCGATCTTAAAAAATTTTTTTAGTACATCCTCGATCTAAAAAAATTTTTTTAGTACATCCTCGATCAAAAAAAATTTTTTTAGTACATCCTCGATCTAAAAAAAATTTTTTTAGTACATCCTTGATATGAAAAAAATTTTTTTAGTACATCCTCGATCTTAAAAAATTTTTTTAGTACATCCTCGATCTAAAAAAATTTTTTTAGTACATCCTCGATCTAAAAAAAAATTTTTTAGTACATCCTTGATATGAAAAAATTTTTTTAGTACATCCTCGATCAAAAAAAATTTTTTTAGTACATCCTCGATCTAAAAAAAATTTTTTTAGTACATCCTTGATATGAAAAAATTTTTTTTAGTACATCCTCGATCTAAAAAAATTTTTTTAGTACATCCTCGATCTAAAAAAAATTTGTTAGTACATCCTCGATCTACAAAAATTTTTTTAGTACATCCTCGATCTAAAAAAAATTTTGTTAGTACATCCTCGATCTAAAAAAATTTTTTTAGTACATCCTCGATCTAAAAAAAATTTTTTTAGTACATCGCTGATATGAAAAAAAATTTTTTAGTACATCCTCGATCTAAAAAAATTTTTTTAGTACATCCTCGGTTTAAAAAAAATTTTTCTAGTACATCCTCGATCTAAAAAAATTTTTTTAGTTCATCCTCGATCTAAAAAAATTTTTTTAGTACATCCTCGATCTAAAAAAAAATTTTTGGTACATCCTAAACATGAAAAAAATTTTTTTAGTACATCCTCGATCTTAAAAAATTTTTTTAGTACATCCTCGATCTAAAAAAATTTTTTTAGTACATCCTTGATATGAAAAAAATTTTTTTAGTACATCCTCGATCTAAAAAAATTTTTTAGTACATCCTCGATCTAAAAAAAATTTTTTTAGTACATCCTCGGTTTAAAAAAAATTTTTCTAGTACATCCTCGATCTAAAAAAATTTTTTTAGTACATCCTCGATCTAAAAAAATTTTTTTAGTACATCCTTGATCGAAAAATAATTTTTTTAGTACATCCTAGATCAAAAAAAATTTTTTTAGTACATCCTCGATCTAAAAAAAATTTTTTTAGTACATCCTTGATATGCAAAATTTTTTTTAGTACATCCTGGATCTAAAAAAATTTTTTAAGTACATCCTCGATCTAAAAAAATTTTTTTAGTACATCCTCGATCTAAAAAAAATTTTTTTAGTACATCCTCGATCCAAAAAAATTTTTTTAGTACATCCTCGATATAAAAAAAAATTTTTTTAGTACATCCTCGATCTAAAAAAATTTTTTTAGTACATCCTCGATCTAAAAAAATTTTTTTAGTACATCCTCGATCTAAAAAAATTTTTTTAGTACATCCTCGATCTAAAAAAAATTTTTTTAGTACATCCTCGATCAAAAAAAATTTTTTACGTACATCCTCGATCTAAAAAAAATTTTTTTAGTACATCCTTGATATGAAAAAAATTTTTTTAGTACATCCTCGATCTAAAAAAAATTTTTTTAGTACATCCTCGATCATAAAAAATTTTTTTAGTACATCCTCGATCTAAAAAAAAATTTTTTTAGTACATCCTCGATCAAAACAAATTTTTTTAGTACATCCTCGATCTAAAAAAAATTTTTTTAGTACATCCTTGATATGAAAAAATTTTTTTTAGTACATCCTTGATATGAAAAAAATTTTTTTAGTACATCCTCGATCTAAAAAAAATTTTTTCAGTACATCCACGATCAAAAAAGAATATTTTTAGTACATCCTCGATCAAAAAAAATTTTTTTAGTACATCCTTGATCTAAAAAAAATTTTTTTAGTACATCCTTGATATGAAAAAATTTTTTTTAGTACATCCTCGATCTAAAAAATTTTTTTTTATTACATCCTCGATCTAAAAAAATTTTTTTAGTACATCCTCGATCTAAAAAAAATTTTTTTAGTACATCCTCGATCAAAAAAAATTTTTTTAGTACATCCACGATCTGAAAAAATTTTTTTTAGTACATTCTTGATATGAAAAAAATTTTTTTAGTACATCCTCGATCTAAAAAAATGTTTTAGTACATCCTCGATCTAAAAAAAATTTATTAGTACATCCTCGATTTAAAAAAAATTTTTTTAGTACATCCTCGATTTAAAAAAAATTTTTTAGTACATCCTCGATCTAAAAAAATTTTTTTAGTACATCCTCGATCTAAAAAAATTTTTTTAGTACATCCTCGATTTAAAAAAATTTTTTTAGTACATTCTCGATCTAAAAAAATTTTTTTAGTACATCCACGATCTAAAAAAAATTTTTTTAGTACATCCTTGATATGAAAAAAATTTTTTTAGTACATCCTCGATCTAAAAAAAATTTTTTTAGTACATCCTCGATCTAAACAAATTTTTTTAGTACATCCTCGATCTAAAAAAAATTTTTTTAGTACATCCTCGATCAAAAAAATTTTTTTAGTACATCCTCGATCTAAAAAAATTTGTTTAGTACATCCTCGATCTAAAAAAAATTTTTTTAGTACATCCTCGATCAAAAAAATTTTTTTAGTACATCCTCGATCTAAAAAAATTTGTTTAGTACATCCTCGATTTAAAAAAATTTTTTTAGTACATTCTCGATCTAAAAAAAATTTTTTTAGTACATCCTCGATTTAAAAAAAATTTTTTTAGTACATCCTCGATTTAAAAAAAATTTTTTAGTACATCCTCGATCTAAAAAAATTTTTTTAGTACATCCTCGATCAAAAAAAATTTTTTTAGTACATCCTCGATTTAAAAAAATTTTTTTAGTACATTCTCGATCTAAAAAAATTTTTTTAGTACATCCACGATCTAAAAAAAATTTTTTTAGTACATCCTTGATATGAAAAAAATTTTTTTAGTACATACTCGATCTAAAAAAAATTTTTTTAGTACATCCTCGATCTAAACAAATTTTTTTAGTACATCCTCGATCTAAAAAAAATTTTTTTAGTACATCCTCGATCAAAAAAATTTTTTTAGTACATCCTCGATCTAAAAAAATTTGTTTAGTACATCCTCGATCTAAAAAAAATTTTTTTAGTACTTCCTCGTTCTAAAAAATATTTTTAGTAGATCCTCGATCTAAAAAAATTTTTTTTAGTACATCCTCGATCTAAAAAAATGTTTTTAGTACATCCTCGATCAAAAAATAATTTTTTTAGTACATCCTCGATCTAAAAAAATTTTTTTAGTACATCCTCGATCAAAAAAAATTTTTTTAGTGCATCCTCGATCGAAAAATAATTTTTTTAGTACATCCTCGGTCTAAAAAAAATTTTTGTAGTACATCCTCGATTTAAAAAAAAATTTTCTAGTACATCCTCGATCTAAAAAAATTTTTTTAATACATCCTCGATCTAAAAAAATTTTTTTAGTACATCCTCGATCTAAAAAAATTTTTTTAGTACATCCTCGATTTAAAAAAATTTTTTTAGTACATCGTCGATCTAAAAAAAATTTTTTTAGAACATCCTCGATATGAAAAAAATTTTTTTAGTACATCCTCGATCAAAAAAAATTTTTTTAGTACATCCTTGATCTAAAAAAAATTTTTTTAGTACATCCTCGATCTAAAAAAATTTTTTTAGTACATCCTCGATCATAAAATTTTTTTTAGTACATCCTTGAAATGAAAAAATTTTTTTTAGTACATCCTCGATTTAAAAAAATTTTTTAGTACATCCTCGATCTAAAAAAATTTTTTTAATACATCCTCGATCTAAAAAAATTTTTTTAGTACATCCTCGATCAAAAAAAATTTTTTTAGTACATCCTCGATCAAAAAAAATTTTTTTAGTACATCCTCGATCTAAAAAAAATTTTTTTAGTACATCCTTGATATGAAAAAAATTTTTTTAGTACATCCTCGATCTAAAAAAATTTTTTTAGTACATCCTCGTTTTAAAAAAATTTTTTAAGTACATCCTCGATCTAAAAAAAATTTTTTTAGTACATCCTTGATATGAAAAAAATTTTTTTAGTACATTCTCGATCTAAAAAAATTTTTTTAGTACATCCTCGATCAAAAAAAATTTTTTTAGTACATCCTTGATCTAAAAAAAATTTTTTTAGTACATCCTCGATCTAAAAAAATTTTTTTAGTACATCCTTGATCTAAAAAAAATTTTTTTATAACATCCTTGATATGAAAAATATTTTTTGAGTACATCCTCGATCTAAAAAAATTTTTTAGTACATCCTCGATCTAAAAAAAATTTTTTTAGTACATCCTCGATTTAAAAAAAAATTTTCTAGTACATCCTCGATCTAAAAAAATTTTTTTAGTACATCCTCGATCTAAAAAAATTTTTTTAGTACATCCTCGATCAAAATTTTTTTTTTAGTACATCCTTGATATGAAAAAAATTTTTTTAGTACATCCTCGATCTAAACAAATTTTTTTTAGTACATCCTCGATCAAAAAAAATTTTTTAGTACATCCTCGATCTAAAAAAAATTTTTCTAGTACATCCTTGATATGAAAAAAATTTTTTTAGTACATCCTCGATCTAAACAAAATTTTTTTAGTACATCCTCGATCTAAAAAAATTTTTTTAGTACATCCTCGATCTAAAAAAAATTTTTTTAGTACATTCTCGATTTGAAAAAATTTTTCTAGTACATCCTCGATCTAAAAAAATTTTTTTAGTACATCATCGATCTAAAAAAAATTTTTTTAGTACATCCTTGATATGAAAAAATTTTTTTTAGTACATCCTCGATTTAAAAAAATTTTTTTAGTACATCCTCGATCTAAACAAATTTTTTTAGTACATCCTCGATCTAAAAAAAATTTTTTTAGTACATCCTCGATCAAAAAAATTTTTTTAGTACATCCTCGATCTAAAAAAATTTGTTTAGTACATCCTCGATCTAAAAAAAATTTTTTTAGTACTTCCTCGTTCTAAAAAATATTTTTAGTAGATCCTCGATCTAAAAAAATTTTTTTTAGTACATCCTCGATCTAAAAAAATGTTTTTAGTACATCCTCGATCAAAAAAAATTTTTTTAGTGCATCCTCGATCGAAAAATAATTTTTTTAGTACATCCTCGATCTAAAAAAATGTTTTAGTACATCCTCGATCTAAAAAAAATTTTTTTAGTACATCCTCGATTTAAAAAAAATTTTTTTAGTACATCCTCGATTTAAAAAAAATTTTTTAGTACATCCTCGATCTAAAAAAATTTTTTTAGTACATCCTCGATCAAAAAAAATTTTTTTAGTACATCCTCGATTTAAAAAAATTTTTTTAGTACATTCTCGATCTAAAAAAATTTTTTTAGTACATCCACGATCTAAAAAAAATTTTTTTAGTACATCCTTGATATGAAAAAAATTTTTTTAGTACATACTCGATCTAAAAAAAATTTTTTTAGTACATCCTCGATCTAAACAAATTTTTTTAGTACATCCTCGATCTAAAAAAAATTTTTTTAGTACATCCTCGATCAAAAAAATTTTTTTAGTACATCCTCGATCTAAAAAAATTTGTTTAGTACATCCTCGATCTAAAAAAAATTTTTTTAGTACTTCCTCGTTCTAAAAAATATTTTTAGTAGATCCTCGATCTAAAAAAATTTTTTTTAGTACATCCTCGATCTAAAAAAATGTTTTTAGTACATCCTCGATCAAAAAATAATTTTTTTAGTACATCCTCGATCTAAAAAAATTTTTTTAGTACATCCTCGATCAAAAAAAATTTTTTTAGTGCATCCTCGATCGAAAAATAATTTTTTTAGTACATCCTCGGTCTAAAAAAAATTTTTGTAGTACATCCTCGATTTAAAAAAAAATTTTCTAGTACATCCTCGATCTAAAAAAATTTTTTTAATACATCCTCGATCTAAAAAAATTTTTTTAGTACATCCTCGATCTAAAAAAATTTTTTTAGTACATCCTCGATTTAAAAAAATTTTTTTAGTACATCGTCGATCTAAAAAAAATTTTTTTAGAACATCCTCGATATGAAAAAAATTTTTTTAGTACATCCTCGATCAAAAAAAATTTTTTTAGTACATCCTTGATCTAAAAAAAATTTTTTTAGTACATCCTCGATCTAAAAAAATTTTTTTAGTACATCCTCGATCATAAAATTTTTTTTAGTACATCCTTGAAATGAAAAAATTTTTTTTAGTACATCCTCGATTTAAAAAAATTTTTTAGTACATCCTCGATCTAAAAAAATTTTTTTAATACATCCTCGATCTAAAAAAATTTTTTTAGTACATCCTCGATCAAAAAAAATTTTTTTAGTACATCCTCGATCAAAAAAAATTTTTTTAGTACATCCTCGATCTAAAAAAAATTTTTTTAGTACATCCTTGATATGAAAAAAATTTTTTTAGTACATCCTCGATCTAAAAAAATTTTTTTAGTACATCCTCGTTTTAAAAAAATTTTTTAAGTACATCCTCGATCTAAAAAAAATTTTTTTAGTACATCCTTGATATGAAAAAAATTTTTTTAGTACATTCTCGATCTAAAAAAATTTTTTTAGTACATCCTCGATCAAAAAAAATTTTTTTAGTACATCCTTGATCTAAAAAAAATTTTTTTAGTACATCCTCGATCTAAAAAAATTTTTTTAGTACATCCTTGATCTAAAAAAAATTTTTTTATAACATCCTTGATATGAAAAATATTTTTTGAGTACATCCTCGATCTAAAAAAATTTTTTAGTACATCCTCGATCTAAAAAAAATTTTTTTAGTACATCCTCGATTTAAAAAAAAATTTTCTAGTACATCCTCGATCTAAAAAAATTTTTTTAGTACATCCTCGATCTAAAAAAATTTTTTTAGTACATCCTCGATCAAAATTTTTTTTTTAGTACATCCTTGATATGAAAAAAATTTTTTTAGTACATCCTCGATCTAAACAAATTTTTTTTAGTACATCCTCGATCAAAAAAAATTTTTTAGTACATCCTCGATCTAAAAAAAATTTTTCTAGTACATCCTTGATATGAAAAAAATTTTTTTAGTACATCCTCGATCTAAACAAAATTTTTTTAGTACATCCTCGATCTAAAAAAATTTTTTTAGTACATCCTCGATCTAAAAAAAATTTTTTTAGTACATTCTCGATTTGAAAAAATTTTTCTAGTACATCCTCGATCTAAAAAAATTTTTTTAGTACATCATCGATCTAAAAAAAATTTTTTTAGTACATCCTTGATATGAAAAAATTTTTTTTAGTACATCCTCGATTTAAAAAAATTTTTTTAGTACATCCTCGATCTAAAAAAATTTTTTTAGTACATTCTCGATCTAAAAAAAATTTTTTTAGTACATCCTCGATCAAAAAAAATTGTTTTAGTACATCCTCGATCTAAAAAAAATTTTTTTAGTATATCCTCGATTTAAAAAAAATTTTTTTAGTACATCCTTGATCTAAGGAAATTTTTTAAGTACATCCTCGGTCAAAAAAAATTTTTTTAGTACATCCTTGATATGAAAAAAGTTTTGTTAGTACATCCTCGATCTAAAAAAAATTTTTTTAGTACATCCTCGATCAAAAAAAATTGTTTTAGTACATCCTCGATCTAAAAAAATTTTTTTAGTACATTCTCGATCTAAAAAAAATTTTTTTAGTACATCATCGATCTAAAAAAAATTTTTTTAGTACATCCTTGATATGAAAAAATTTTTTTTAGTACATCCTCGATCTAAAAAAATTTTTTTAGTACATCTTCGATCTAAAAAAATTTTTTTAGTACATTCTCGATCTAAAAAAAATTTTTTTAGTACATCCTCGATCAAAAAAAATTTTTTTAGTACATCCTCGATCTAAAAAAAATTTTTTTAGTACATCCTTGATATGAAAAAATTTTTTTTAGTACATCCTCGATTTAAAAAAATTTTTTTAGTACATCCTCGATCTAAAAAAATTTTTTTAGTACATTCTCGATCTAAAAAAAATTTTTTTAGTACATCCTCGATCAAAAAAAATTGTTTTAGTACATCCTCGATCTAAAAAAAATTTTTTTAGTATATCCTCGATTTAAAAAAAATTTTTTTAGTACATCCTCGATCTAAAAAAATTTTTTTAGTACATCCACGATCTGAAAAAATTTTTTTTAGTACATTCTTGATATGAAAAAAATTTTTTTAGTACATCCTCGATCTAAAAAAATTTTTTTAGTACATCCTCGATCTAAAAAAAATTTTTTTAGTGCATCCTCGATTTAAAAAAAAATTTTCTAGTACATCCTCGATCTAAAAAAATTTTTTTAGTACATCATCGATCTAAAAAAAATTTTTTTAGTACATCCTTGATATGAAAAAATTTTTTTTAGTACATCCTCGATCAAAAAAAATTTTTTTAGTACATCCTCGATCTAAAAAAAATTTTTTTAGTACATCCTTGATATGAAAAAAATTTTTTTAGTACATCCTCGATCAATAAAAATTTTTTTAGTACATCCTTGATCTAAAAAAAATTTTTTTAGTACATCCTTGATATGAAAAAAATTTTTTAGTACATCCTCGATCAACAAAAATTTTTTTAGTACATCCTTGATCTAAAAAAAATTTTTTTAGTACATCCTTGATATGAAACAATTTTTTTTAGTACATCCTCGATCAAAAAAAATTTTTTTAGTACATCCTTGATCTAAAAAAAATTTTTTTAGTACATCCTTGATATGAAAAAATTTTTTTTAGTACATCCTCGATCAAAAAAAATTTTTTTAGTACATCCTCGATCAAAAAAAATTTTTTTAGTACATCCTCGATCAAAAAAAATTTTTTTAGTACATCCTCGATCTAAAAAAAATTTTTTTAGTACATCCTTGATATGAAAAAAATTTTTTTAGTACATCCTCGATCAAAAAAAATTTTTTTAGTACATCCTCGATTTAAAAAAATTTTTTTAGTACATCCTCGATCTAAAAAAAATTTTTTTAGTACATCCTTGATATGAAAAAATTTTTTTTAGTACATCCTCGATTTAAAAAAAATTTTTTAGTACATCCTCGATCTAAAAAAAATTTTTTTAGTACATCCTCGATCTAAAAAAATTTTTTTAGTACATCCTCGATTTAAAAAAAATTTTTTTAGTACATCCTCGATCTAAAAAAAATTTTTTAGTACATCCTCGATCTAAAAAAAATTTTTTTAGTACATCCTCGATCTAAAAAAAATTTTTTTAGTACATCCTTGATATGAAAAAATTTTTTTTAGTACATCCTCGATTTAAAAAAAATTTTTTAGTACATCCTCGATCTAAAAAAAATTTTTTTAGTACATCCTCGATCTAAAAAAATTTTTTTAGTACATCCTCGATTTAAAAAAAATTTTTTTAGTACATCCTCGATTTAAAAAAATTTTTTTAGTACATCCTCGATCTAAAAAAATTTTTTTAGTACATCCTCGATTTAAAAAAAATTTTTTTAGTACATCCTCGATCTAAAAAAATTTTTTTAGTACATCCTCGACCTAAAAAAAATTTTTTTAGTACATCCTCGATCTAAAAAAATTTTTTTAGTACATCCTCGACCTAAAAAAAATTTTTTTAGTACATCCTCGATCTAAAAAAATTTTTTTAGTACATCCTCGATTTAAAAAAAATTTTTTTAGTACATCCTCGATTTAAAAAAATTTTTTTAGTACATCCTCGATCTAAAAAAAATTTTTTTAGTACATCCTCGATCTAAAAAAATTTTTTTAGTACATCCTCGATTTAAAAAAAATTTTTTTAGTACATCCTCGACCTAAAAAAAATTTTTTTAGTACATCCTCGATCTAAAAAATTTTTTTTAGTACATCCTCGATTTAAAAAAAATTTTTTTAGTACATCCTCGATCTAAAAAAATTTTTTTAGTGCATCCTCGATTTAAAAAAATTTTTTTAGTACATCCTCGATTTAAAAAAATTTTTTTAGTACATCCTCGATCTAAAAAAATTTTTTTAGTACATCCTCGATTTAAAAAAAATTTTTTAGTACATCCTCGATTTAAAAAAATTTTTTTAGTACATCCTCGATCTAAAAAAAATTTTTTTAGTACATCCTTGATATGAAAAAATTTTTTTTAGTACATCCTCGATTTAAAAAAAATTTTTTAGTACATCCTCGATCTAAAAAAATTTTTTTAGTACATCCTCGATCTAAAAAAATTTTTTTAGTACATCCTCGATTAAAAAAAAATTTTTTTAGTACATCCTCGATCTAAAAAAATTTTTTTAGTACATCCTCGATCTAAAAAAAATTTTTTTAGTACATCCTCGATCTAAAAAAAATTTTTTTAGTACATCCTTGATATGAAAAAATTTTTTTTAGTACATCCTCGATTTAAAAAAAATTTTTTAGTACATCCTCGATCTAAAAAAAATTTTTTTAGTACATCCTCGATCTAAAAAAATTTTTTTAGTACATCCTCGATTTAAAAAAAAATTTTTTAGTACATCCTCGATCTAAAAAAATTTTTTTAGTACATCCTCGATTTAAAAAAAAATTTTTTAGTACATCCTCGATTTAAAAAAATTTTTTTAGTACATCCTCGACCTAAAAAAAATTTTTTTAGTACATCCTCGATTTAAAAAAATTTTTTTAGTACATCCTCGATCTAAAAAAATTTTTTTAGTACATCCTCGATTTAAAAAAAAATTTTTTAGTACATCCTCGATCTAAAAAAATTTTTTTAGTACATCCTCGATTTAAAAAAATTTTTTTAGTACATCCTCGATTTAAAAAAAATTTTTTTAGTGCATCCTTGATCTAAAAAAATTTTTTTAGTACATCCTCGATCTAAAAAAAATTTTTTTAGTACATCCTCGATCTAAAAAAATTTTTTTAGTACATCCTCGATCTAAAAAAAATTTTTTTAGTACATCCTTGATATGAAAAAATTTTTTTTTAGTACATCCTCGATTTAAAAAAAATTTTTTAGTACATCCTCGATCTAAAAAAAATTTTTTTAGTACATCCTCGATCTAAAAAAATTTTTTAAGCACATCCTCGATCTAAAAAAATTTTTTTAGTACATCCTCGATTTAAAAAAATTTTTTTTAGTACATCCTCGATCTAAAAAAATTTTTTTAGTACATCCTCGATCTAAAAAAATTTTTTAGTACATCCTCGATTTAAAAAAAATTTTTTTAGTACATCCTCGATCTAAAAAAATTTTTTTAGTACATCCTCGATTTAAAAAAAATTTTTTTAGTACATCCTCGATCTAAAAAAATTTTTTTAGTACATCCTCGATTTAAAAAAAATTTTTTAGTACATCCTCGATTTAAAAAAATTTTTTTAGTACATCCTCGATCTAAAAAAAATTTTTTTAGTACATCCTCGATCTAAAAAAATTTTTTTAGTACATCCTCGACCTAAAAAAAATTTTTTTAGTACATCCTCGATTTAAAAAAATTTTTTTAGTACATCCTCGATCTAAAAAAATTTTTTTAGTACATCCTCGATTTAAAAAAAATTTTTTTAGTACATCCTCGATCTAAAAAATTTTTTTTAGTACATCCTCGATTTAAAAAAATTTTTTTAGTACATCCTCGATCTAAAAAAAATTTTTTTAGTACATCCTCGATTTAAAAAAAATTTTTTTAGTACATCCTCGATTTAAAAAAATTTTTTTAGTACATCCTCGATCTAAAAAAATTTTTTTAGTACATCCTCGATTTAAAAAAAATTTTTTTAGTACATCCTCGATTTAAAAAAATTTTTTTAGTACATCCTCGACCTAAAAAAAATTTTTTTAGTACATCCTCGATCTAAAAAAATTTTTTTAGTACATCCTCGACCTAAAAAAAATTTTTTTAGTACATCCTCGATTTAAAAAAATTTTTTTAGTACATCCTCGATCTAAAAAAATTTTTTTAGTACATCCTCGATTTAAAAAAAATTTTTTTAGTACATCCTCGATCTAAAAAAATTTTTTTAGTACATCCTCGATTTAAAAAAATTTTTTTAGTACATCCTCGATCTAAAAAAAATTTTTTTAGTACATCCTCGATCTAAAAAAATTTTTTTAGTACATCCTCGATCTAAAAAAAATTTTTTTAGTACATCCTCGATCTAAAAAAATTTTTTTAGTACATCCTCGATCTAAAAAAAATTTTTTTAGTACATCCTTGATATGAAAAAATTTTTTTTTAGTACATCCTCGATTTAAAAAAAATTTTTTAGTACATCCTCGATCTAAAAAAAATTTTTTTAGTACATCCTCGATCTAAAAAAATTTTTTTAGTACATCCTCGATTTAAAAAAAATTTTTTTAGTACATCCTCGATCTAAAAAAATTTTTTTAGTACATCCTCGACCTAAAAAAAATTTTTTTAGTACATCCTCGATCTAAAAAAATTTTTTTAGTACATCCTCGATTTAAAAAAAATTTTTTTAGTACATCCTCGATCTAAAAAAATTTTTTTAAGTACATCCTCGATCTAAAAAAAATTTTTTTAGTACATCCTTGATATGAAAAAATTTTTTTTAGTACATCCTCGATTTAAAAAAAAATTTTTAGTACATCCTCGATCTAAAAAAAATTTTTTTAGTACATCCTCGATCTAAAAAAATTTTTTTAGTACATCCTCGATTTAAAAAAAATTTTTTTAGTACATCCTCGATCTAAAAAAATTTTTTTAGTACATCCTCGATTTAAAAAAAATTTTTTTAGTACATCCTCGATTTAAAAAAATTTTTTTAGTACATCCTCGATCTAAAAAAAATTTTTTAGTACATCCTCGATTTAAAAAAAATTTTTTTAGTACATCCTCGATCTAAAAAAATTTTTTTAGTACATCCTCGATTTAAAAAAAATTTTTTTAGTACATCCTCGATTTAAAAAAATTTTTTTAGTACATCCTCGATCTAAAAAAAATTTTTTTAGTACATCCTCGATCTAAAAAAATTTTTTTAGTACATCCTCGACCTAAAAAAAATTTTTTTAGTACATCCTCGATCTAAAAAAATTTTTTTAGTACATCCTCGACCTAAAAAAAATTTTTTTAGTACATCCTCGATCTAAAAAAATTTTTTTAGTACATCCTCGATCTAAAAAAATTTTTTTAGTACATCCTCGATTTAAAAAAAATTTTTTTAGTACATCCTCGATCTAAAAAAATTTTTTTAGTACATCCTCGACCTAAAAAAAATTTTTTTAGTACATCCTCGATCTAAAAAAATTTTTTTAGTACATCCTCGACCTAAAAAAAATTTTTTTAGTACATCCTTGATTTAAAAAAATTTTTTTAGTACATCCTCGATCTAAAAAAATTTTTTTAGTACATCCTCGATTTAAAAAAAATTTTTTTAGTACATCCTCGATCTAAAAAAATTTTTTTAGTACATCCTCGACCTAAAAAAAATTTTTTTAGTACATCCTCGATTTAAAAAAATTTTTTTAGTACATCCTCGATCTAAAAAAATTTTTTTAGTACATCCTCGATTTAAAAAAAATTTTTTTAGTACATCCTCGACCTAAAAAAAATTTTTTTAGTACATCCTCGATTTAAAAAAATTTTTTTAGTACATCCTCGATCTAAAAAAAATTTTTTTAGTACATCCTCGATCTAAAAAAATTTTTTTAGTACATCCTCGATTTAAAAAAAATTTTTTTAGTACATCCTCGATCTAAAAAAATTTTTTTAGTACATCCTCGATTTAAAAAAAATTTTTTTAGTACATCCTCGATTTAAAAAAATTTTTTTAGTACATCCTCGATCTAAAAAAAATTTTTTTAGTACATCCTCGATCTAAAAAAATTTTTTTAGTACATCCTCGACCTAAAAAAAATTTTTTTAGTACATCCTCGATCTAAAAAAATTTTTTTAGTACATCCTTGACCTAAAAAAAATTTTTTTAGTACATCCTCGATTTAAAAAAATTTTTTTAGTACATCCTCGATCTAAAAAAATTTTTTTAGTACATCCTCGATTTAAAAAAATTTTTTTTAGTACATCCTCGATCTAAAAAAATTTTTTTAGTACATCCTCGACCTAAAAAAAATTTTTTTAGTACATCCTCGATTTAAAAAAATTTTTTTAGTACATCCTCGATCTAAAAAAATTTTTTTAGTACATCCTCGATTTAAAAAAAATTTTTTTAGTACATCCTCGATCTAAAAAAATTTTTTTAGTACATCCTCGACTTAAAAAAAATTTTTTTAGTACATCCTCGATCTAAAAAAATTTTTTTAGTACATCCTCGACCTAAAAAAAATTTTTTTAGTACATCCTCGATCTAAAAAAATTTTTTTAGTACATCCTCGATTTAAAAAAAATTTTTTTAGTACATCCTCGATCTAAAAAAATTTTTTTAGTACATCCTCGATTTAAAAAAAATTTTTTTAGTACATCCTCGTTTTAAAAAAATTTTTTTAGTACATCCTCGATCTAAAAAAAATTTTTTTAGTACATCCTCGATCTAAAAAAATTTTTTTAGTACATCCTCGATTTAAAAAAAATTTTTTTAGTACATCCTCGATCTAAAAAAATTTTTTTAGTACATCCTCGATTTAAAAAAAATTTTTTTAGTACATCCTCGATCTAAAAAAATTTTTTTAGTACATCCTCGACCTAAAAAAAATTTTTTTAGTACATCCTCGATCTAAAAAAATTTTTTTAGTACATCCTCGATTTAAAAAAAATTTTTTTAGTACATCCTCGATCTAAAAAAATTTTTTTAGTACATCCTCGATTTAAAAAAAATTTTTTTAGTACATCCTCGATCTAAAAAAATTTTTTTAGTACATCCTCGACCTAAAAAAAATTTTTTTAGTACATCCTCGATCTAAAAAAATTTTTTTAGTACATCCTCGATTTAAAAAAAATTTTTTTAGTACATCCTCGATCTAAAAAAATTTTTTTAGTACATCCTCGATCTAAAAAAAATTTTTTTAGTACATCCTTGATATGAAAAAATTTTTTTTAGTACATCCTCGATTTAAAAAAAATTTTTTAGTACATCCTCGACCTAAAAAAATTTTTTTAGTACATCCTCGATTTAAAAAAATTTTTTTAGTACATCCTCGATCTAAAAAAAATTTTTTTAGTACATCCTCGATCTAAAAAAATTTTTTTAGTACATCCTCGACCTAAAAAAAATTTTTTTAGTACATCCTCGATTTAAAAAAATTTTTTTAGTACATCCTCGATCTAAAAAAAATTTTTTTAGTACATCCTCGATCTAAAAAAATTTTTTTAGTACATCCTCGATCTAAAAAAAATTTTTTTAGTACATCCTCGATCTAAAAAAATTTTTTTAGTACATCCTCGATCTAAACAAAATTTTTTTAGTACATCCTTGATATGAAAAAATTTTTTTTTAGTACATCCTCGATTTAAAAAAAATTTTTTAGTACATCCTCGATCTAAAAAAAATTTTTTTAGTACATCCTCGATCTAAAAAAATTTTTTTAGTACATCCTCGATTTAAAAAAAATTTTTTTAGTACATCCTCGATCTAAAAAAATTTTTTTAGTACATCCTCGACCTAAAAAAAATTTTTTTAGTACATCCTCGATCTAAAAAAATTTTTTTAGTACATCCTCGATTTAAAAAAAAATTTTTTAGTACATCCTCGATCTAAAAAAATTTTTTTAGTACATCCTCGATCTAAAAAAAATTTTTTTAGTACATCCTTGATATGAAAAAATTTTTTTTAGTACATCCTCGATTTAAAAAAAAATTTTTAGTACATCCTCGATCTAAAAAAAATTTTTTTAGTACATCCTCGATCTAAAAAAATTTTTTTAGTACATCCTCGATTTAAAAAAAATTTTTTTAGTACATCCTCGATCTAAAAAAATTTTTTTAGTACATCCTCGATTTAAAAAAAATTTTTTTAGTACATCCTCGATTTAAAAAAATTTTTTTAGTACATCCTCGATCTAAAAAAATTTTTTTAGTACATCCTCGATTTAAAAAAAATTTTTTTAGTACATCCTCGATCTAAAAAAATTTTTTTAGTACATCCTCGATTTAAAAAAAATTTTTTTAGTACATCCTCGATTTAAAAAAATTTTTTTAGTACATCCTCGATCTAAAAAAAATTTTTTTAGTACATCCTCGATTAAAAAAAATTTTTTTAGTACATCCTCGACCTAAAAAAAATTTTTTTAGTACATCCTCGATCTAAAAAAATTTTTTTAGTACATCCTCGACCTAAAAAAAATTTTTTTAGTACATCCTCGATTTAAAAAAATTTTTTTAGTACATCCTCGATCTAAAAAAATTTTTTTAGTACATCCTCGATTTAAAAAAAATTTTTTTAGTACATCCTCGATCTAAAAAAATTTTTTTAGTACATCCTCGATTTAAAAAAATTTTTTTAGTACATCCTCGATCTAAAAAAAATTTTTTTAGTACATCCTCGATCTAAAAAAATTTTTTTAGTACATCCTCGATCTAAAAAAAATTTTTTTAGTACATCCTCGATCTAAAAAAATTTTTTTAGTACATCCTCGACCTAAAAAAAATTTTTTTAGTACATCCTCGATTTAAAAAAATTTTTTTAGTACATCCTCGATCTAAAAAAAATTTTTTAGTACATCCTCGATTTAAAAAAAATTTTTTTAGTACATCCTCGATCTAAAAAAATTTTGTTAGTACATCCTCGACCTAAAAAAAATTTTTTTAGTACATCCTTGATTTAAAAAAAATTTTTTTAGTACATCCTCGATCTAAAAAAATTTTTTTAGTACATCCTCGATTTAAAAAAAATTTTTTTAGTACATCCTCGATTTAAAAAAATTTTTTTAGTACATCCTCGATCTAAAAAAAATTTTTTTAGTACATCCTCGATCTAAAAAAATTTTTTTAGTACATCCTCGACCTAAAAAAAATTTTTTTAGTACATCCTCGATCTAAAAAAATTTTTTTAGTACATCCTCGACCTAAAAAAAATTTTTTTTGGACATCCTCGATTTAAAAAAATTTTTTTAGTACATCCTCGATCTAAAAAAATTTTTTTAGTACATCCTCGATTTAAAAAAAATTTTTTTAGTACATCCTCGATCTAAAAAAATTTTTTTAGTACATCCTCGACCTAAAAAAAATTTTTTTAGTACATCCTCGATTTAAAAAAATTTTTTTAGTACATCCTCGATCTAAAAAAAATTTTTTTAGTACATCCTCGATCTAAAAAAATTTTTTTAGTACATCCTCGACCTAAAAAAAATTTTTTTAGTACATCCTCGATCTAAAAAAATTTTTTTAGTACATCCTCGATTTAAAAAAAATTTTTTAGTACATCCTCGATCTAAAAAAATTTTTTTAGTACATCCTCGATTTAAAAAAAATTTTTTTAGTACATCCTCGATTTAAAAAAATTTTTTTAGTACATCCTCGATCTAAAAAAAATTTTTTTAGTACATCCTCGATCTAAAAAAATTTTTTTAGTACATCCTCGATTTAAAAAAAATTTTTTTAGTACATCCTCGATCTAAAAAAATTTTTTTAGTACATCCTCGATTTAAAAAAAATTTTTTTAGTACATCCTCGATCTAAAAAAATTTTTTTAGTACATCCTCGACCTAAAAAAAATTTTTTTAGTACATCCTCGATCTAAAAAAATTTTTTTAGTACATCCTCGATTTAAAAAAAATTTTTTTAGTACATCCTCGATCTAAAAAAATTTTTTTAGTACATCCTTGATTTAAAAAAAATTTTTTTAGTACATCCTCGATCTAAAAAAATTTTTTTAGTACATCCTCGATCTAAAAAAATTTTTTTAGTACATCCTCGACCTAAAAAAAATTTTTTTAGTACATCCTCGATCTAAAAAAATTTTTTTAGTACATCCTCGATTTAAAAAAAATTTTTTTAGTACATCCTCGATCTAAAAAAATTTTTTTAGTACATCCTCGATTTAAAAAAAATTTTTTTAGTACATCCTCGATTTAAAAAAATTTTTTTAGTACATCCTCGATCTAAAAAAAATTTTTTTAGTACATCCTCGATTAAAAAAAATTTTTTTAGTACATCCTCGACCTAAAAAAAATTTTTTTAGTACATCCTCGATCTAAAAAAATTTTTTTAGTACATCCTCGACCTAAAAAAAATTTTTTTAGTACATCCTCGATTTAAAAAAATTTTTTTAGTACATCCTCGATCTAAAAAAATTTTTTTAGTACATCCTCGATTTAAAAAAAATTTTTTTAGTACATCCTCGATCTAAAAAAATTTTTTTAGTACATCCTCGATTTAAAAAAATTTTTTTAGTACATCCTCGATCTAAAAAAAATTTTTTTAGTACATCCTCGATCTAAAAAAATTTTTTAAGTACATCCTCGATCTAAAAAAAATTTTTTTAGTACATCCTCGATCTAAAAAAATTTTTTTAGTACATCCTCGACCTAAAAAAAATTTTTTTAGTACATCCTCGATTTAAAAAAATTTTTTTAGTACATCCTCGATCTAAAAAAAATTTTTTAGTACATCCTCGATTTAAAAAAAATTTTTTTAGTACATCCTCGATCTAAAAAAATTTTGTTAGTACATCCTCGACCTAAAAAAAATTTTTTTAGTACATCCTTGATTTAAGAAAAATTTTTTTAGTACATCCTCGATCTAAAAAAATTTTTTTAGTACATCCTCGATTTAAAAAAAATTTTTTTAGTACATCCTCGATTTAAAAAAATTTTTTTAGTACATCCTCGATCTAAAAAAAATTTTTTTAGTACATCCCCGATCTAAAAAAATTTTTTTAGTACATCCTCGACCTAAAAAAAATTTTTTTAGTACATCCTCGATCTAAAAAAATTTTTTTAGTACATCCTCGACCTAAAAAAAATTTTTTTTGGACATCCTCGATTTAAAAAAATTTTTTTAGTACATCCTCGATCTAAAAAAATTTTTTTAGTACATCCTCGATTTAAAAAAAATTTTTTTAGTACATCCTCGATCTAAAAAAATTTTTTTAGTACATCCTCGACCTAAAAAAAATTTTTTTAGTACATCCTCGATTTAAAAAAATTTTTTTAGTACATCCTCGATCTAAAAAAAATTTTTTTAGTACATCCTCGATCTAAAAAAATTTTTTTAGTACATCCTCGACCTAAAAAAAATTTTTTTAGTACATCCTCGATCTAAAAAAATTTTTTTAGTACATCCTCGATTTAAAAAAAATTTTTTTAGTACATCCTCGATCTAAAAAAATTTTTTTAGTACATCCTCGATTTAAAAAAAATTTTTTTAGTACATCCTCGATTTAAAAAAATTTTTTTAGTACATCCTCGATCTAAAAAAAATTTTTTTAGTACATCCTCGATCTAAAAAAATTTTTTTAGTACATCCTCGATTTAAAAAAAATTTTTTTAGTACATCCTCGATCTAAAAAAATTTTTTTAGTACATCCTCGATCTAAAAAAAATTTTTTTAGTACATCCTCGATCTAAAAAAATTTTTTTAGTACATCCTCGATTTAAAAAAAATTTTTTTAGTACATCCTCGATCTAAAAAAATTTTTTTAGTACATCCTCGACCTAAAAAAAATTTTTTTAGTACATCCTCGATTTAAAAAAATTTTTTTAGTACATCCTCGATCTAAAAAAATTTTTTTAGTACATCCTCGATTTAAAAAAAATTTTTTTAGTACATCCTCGATCTAAAAAAATTTTTTTAGTACATCCTCGACCTAAAAAAAATTTTTTTAGTACATCCTCGATTTAAAAAAATTTTTTTAGTACATCCTCGATCTAAAAAAAATTTTTTTAGTACATCCTCGATCTAAAAAAATTTTTTTAGTACATCCTCGACCTAAAAAAAATTTTTTTAGTACATCCTCGATCTAAAAAAATTTTTTTAGTACATCCTCGATTTAAAAAAAATTTTTTTAGTACATCCTCGATCTAAAAAAATTTTTTTAGTACATCCTCGACCTAAAAAAAATTTTTTTAGTACATCCTCGATCTAAAAAAATTTTTTTAGTACATCCTCGATTTAAAAAAAATTTTTTTAGTACATCCTCGATCTAAAAAAATTTTTTTAGTACATCCTCGATTTAAAAAAAATTTTTTTAGTACATCCTCGATCTAAAAAAATTTTTTTAGTACATCCTCGACCTAAAAAAAATTTTTTTAGTACATCCTCGATCTAAAAAAATTTTTTTAGTACATCCTCGAATTAAAAAAAATTTTTTTAGTACATCCTCGATCTAAAAAAATTTTTTTAGTACATCCTCGATCTAAAAAAAATTTTTTTAGTACATCCTCGATTTAAAAAAATTTTTTTAGTACATCCTCGATCTAAAAAAAATTTTTTTAGTACATCCTCGATCTAAAAAAATTTTTTTAGTACATCCTCGACCTAAAAAAAATTTTTTTAGTACATCCTCGATCTAAAAAAATTTTTTTAGTACATCCTCGATTTAAAAAAAATTTTTTTAGTACATCCTCGATCTAAAAAAATTTTTTTAGTACATCCTCGATTTAAAAAAAATTTTTTTAGTACATCCTCGATTTAAAAAAATTTTTTTAGTACATCCTCGATCTAAAAAAAATTTTTTTAGTACATCCTCGATCTAAAAAAATTTTTTTAGTACATCCTCGATTTAAAAAAAATTTTTTTAGTACATCCTCGATCTAAAAAAATTTTTTTAGTACATCCTCGATCTAAAAAAAATTTTTTTAGTACATCCTCGATCTAAAAAAATTTTTTTAGTACATCCTCGATTTAAAAAAAATTTTTTTAGTACATCCTCGATCTAAAAAAATTTTTTTAGTACATCCTCGACCTAAAAAAAATTTTTTTAGTACATCCTCGATTTAAAAAAATTTTTTTAGTACATCCTCGATCTAAAAAAATTTTTTTAGTACATCCTCGATTTAAAAAAAATTTTTTTAGTACATCCTCGATCTAAAAAAATTTTTTTAGTACATCCTCGACCTAAAAAAAATTTTTTTAGTACATCCTCGATTTAAAAAAATTTTTTTAGTACATCCTCGATCTAAAAAAAATTTTTTTAGTACATCCTCGATCTAAAAAAATTTTTTTAGTACATCCTCGACCTAAAAAAAATTTTTTTAGTACATCCTCGATCTAAAAAAATTTTTTTAGTACATCCTCGATTTAAAAAAAATTTTTTTAGTACATCCTCGATCTAAAAAAATTTTTTTAGTACATCCTCGACCTAAAAAAAATTTTTTTAGTACATCCTCGATCTAAAAAAATTTTTTTAGTACATCCTCGATTTAAAAAAAATTTTTTTAGTACATCCTCGATCTAAAAAAATTTTTTTAGTACATCCTCGATTTAAAAAAAATTTTTTTAGTACATCCTCGATCTAAAAAAATTTTTTTAGTACATCCTCGACCTAAAAAAAATTTTTTTAGTACATCCTCGATCTAAAAAAATTTTTTTAGTACATCCTCGAATTAAAAAAAATTTTTTTAGTACATCCTCGATCTAAAAAAATTTTTTTAGTACATCCTCGATCTAAAAAAAATTTTTTTAGTACATCCTTGATATGAAAAAATTTTTTTTAGTACATCCTCGATTTAAAAAAAATTTTTTAGTACATCCTCGACCTAAAAAAAATTTTTTTAGTACATCCTCGATTTAAAAAAATTTTTTTAGTACATCCTCGATCTAAAAAAAATTTTTTTAGTACATCCTCGATCTAAAAAAATTTTTTTAGTACATCCTCGACCTAAAAAAAATTTTTTTAGTACATCCTCGATTTAAAAAAATTTTTTTAGTACATCCTCGATCTAAAAAAAATTTTTTTAGTACATCCTCGATCTAAAAAAATTTTTTTAGTACATCCTCGATCTACAAAAAATTTTTTTAGTACATCCTCGATCTAAAAAAATTTTTTTAGTACATCCTCGATCTAAAAAAAATTTTTTTAGTACATCCTTGATATGAAAAAAATTTTTTTTAGTACATCCTCGATTTAAAAAAAATTTTTTAGTACATCCTCGATCTAAAAAAAATTTTTTTAGTACATCCTCGATCTAAAAAAATTTTTTTAGTACATCCTCGATTTAAAAAAAATTTTTTTAGTACATCCTCGATCTAAAATAAATTTTTTTAGTACATCCTCGACCTAAAAAAAATTTTTTTAGTACATCCTCGATCTAAAAAAATTTTTTTAGTACATCCTCGATTTAAAAAAAATTTTTTTAGTACATCCTCGATCTAAAAAAATTTTTTTAGTACATCCTCGATTTAAAAAAAATTTTTTTAGTACATCCTCGATCTAAAAAAATTTTTTTAGTACATCCTCGACCTAAAAAAAATTTTTTTAGTACATCCTCGATCTAAAAAAATTTTTTTAGTACATCCTCGATTTGAAAAAAATTTTTTTAGTACATCCTCGATCTAAAAAAATTTTTTTAGTACATCCTCGATTTAAAAAAAATTTTTTTAGTACATCCTCGATTTAAAAAAATTTTTTTAGTACATCCTCGATCTAAAAAAAATTTTTTTAGTACATCCTCGATCTAAAAAAATTTTTTTGGTACATCCTCGATTTAAAAAAAATTTTTTTAGTACATCCTCGATCTAAAAAAATTTTTTTAGTACATCCTCGATCTAAAAAAATTTTTTTAGTACATCCTCGATCTAAAAAAATTTTTTTAGTACATCCTCGACCTAAAAAAAATTTTTTTAGTACATCCTCGATCTAAAAAAATTTTTTTAGTACATCCTCGATTTAAAAAAAATTTTTTTAGTACATCCTCGATCTAAAAAAATTTTTTTAGTACATCCTCGATTTAACAAAAATTTTTTTAGTACATCCTCGATTTAAAAAAATTTTTTTAGTACATCCTCGATCTAAAAAAAATTTTTTTAGTACATCCTCGATCTAAAAAAATTTTTTTGGTACATCCTCGATTTAAAAAAAATTTTTTTAGTACATCCTCGATCTAAAAAAATTTTTTTAGTACATCCTCGATTTAAAAAAAATTTTTTTAGTACATCCTCGATCTAAAAAAATTTTTTTAGTACATCCTCGACCTAAAAAAAATTTTTTTAGTACATCCTCGATCTAAAAAAATTTTTTTAGTACATCCTCGATTTAAAAAAAATTTTTTTAGTACATCCTCGATCTAAAAAAATTTTTTTAGTACATCCTCGATTTAAAAAAAATTTTTTTAGTACATCCTCGATTTAAAAAAATTTTTTTAGTACATCCTCGATCTAAAAAAAATTTTTTTAGTACATCCTCGATCTAAAAAAATTTTTTTAGTACATCCTCGACCTAAAAAAAATTTTTTTAGTACATCCTCGATCTAAAAAAATTTTTTTAGTACATCCTCGACCTAAAAAAAATTTTTTTAGTACATCCTCGATCTAAAAAAATTTTTTTAGTACATCCTCGATTTAAAAAAAATTTTTTTAGTACATCCTCGATCTAAAAAAATTTTTTTAGTACATCCTCGATCTAAAAAAAATTTTTTTAGTACATCCTTGATATGAAAAAATTTTTTTTAGTACATCCTCGATTTAAAAAAAGTTTTTAGTACATCCTCGATCTAAAAAAAATTTTTTTAGTACATCCTCGATCTAAAAAAATTTTTTTAGTACATCCTCGATTTAAAAAAAATTTTTTTAGTACATCCTCGATCTAAAAAAATTTTTTTAGTACATCCTCGACCAAAAAAAAATTTTTTTAGTACATCCTCGATCTAAAAAAATTTTTTTAGTACATCTTCGATTTAAAAAAAATTTTTTTAGTACATCCTCGATTTAAAAAAATTTTTTTAGTACATCCTCGATCTAAAAAAAATTTTTTTAGTACATCCTCGATCTAAAAAAATTTTTTTAGTACATCGTCGATTTAAAAAAAATTTTTTTAGTACATCCTCGATCTAAAAAAATTTTTTTAGTACATCCTCGATCTAAAAAAAATTTTTTTAGTACATCCTCGATCTAAAAAAATTTTTTTAGTACATCCTCGATTTAAAAAAAATTTTTTTAGTACATCCTCGATTTAAAAAAATTTTTTTAGTACATCCTCGATCTAAAAAAAATTTTTTTAGTACATCCTCGATCTAAAAAAATTTTTTTAGTACATCCTCGATCTGAAAAAAATTTTTTTAGTACATCCTCGATCTAAAAAAATTTTTTTAGTACATCCTCGATTTAAAAAAAATTTTTTTAGTACATCCTCGATCTAAAAAAATTTTTTTAGTACATCCTCGACCTAAAAAAAATTTTTTTAGTACATCCTCGATCTAAAAAAATTTTTTTAGTACATCCTCGATTTAAAAAAAATTTTTTTAGTACATCCTCGATCTAAAAAAATTTTTTTAGTACATCCTCGATTTAAAAAAAATTTTTTTAGTACATCCTCGATTTAAAAAAATTTTTTTAGTACATCCTCGATCTAAAAAAAATTTTTTTAGTACATCCTCGATCTAAAAAAATTTTTTTGGTACATCCTCGATTTAAAAAAAATTTTTTTAGTACATCCTCGATCTAAAAAAATTTTTTTAGTACATCCTCGACCTAAAAAAAATTTTTTTAGTACATCCTCGATCTAAAAAAATTTTTTTAGTACATCCTCGATTTAAAAAAAAATTTTTTAGTACATCCTCGATGTAAAAAAATTTTTTTAGTACATCCTCGATTTAAAAAAAATTTTTTTAGTACATCCTCGATCTAAAAAAATTTTTTTAGTACATCCTCGATCTAAAAAAAATTTTTTTAGTACATCCTCGACCTAAAAAAAATTTTTTTAGTACATCCTCGATCTAAAAAAATTTTTTTAGTACATCCTCGATTTAAAAAAAATTTTTTTAGTACATCCTCGATCTAAAAAAATTTTTTTAGTACATCCTCGATTTAAAAAAAATTTTTTTAGTACATCCTCGATTTAAAAAAATTTTTTTAGTACATCCTCGATCTAAAAAAAATTTTTTTAGTACATCCTCGATCTAAAAAAATTTTTTTAGTACATCCTCGACCTAAAAAAAATTTTTTTAGTACATCCTCGATCTAAAAAAATTTTTTTAGTACATCCTCGACCTAAAAAAAATTTTTTTAGTACATCCTCGATCTAAAAAAATTTTTTTAGTACATCCTCGATTTAAAAAAAATTTTTTTAGTACATCCTCGATCTAAAAAAATTTTTTTAATACATCCTCGATCTAAAAAAAATTTTTTTAGTACATCCTTGATATGAAAAAATTTTTTTTAGTACATCCTCGATTTAAAAAAAATTTTTTAGTACATCCTCGATCTAAAAAAAATTTTTTTAGTACATCCTCGATCTAAAAAAATTTTTTTAGTACATCCTCGATTTAAAAAAAATTTTTTTAGTACATCCTCGATTTAAAAAAATTTTTTTAGTACATCCTCGATCTAAAAAAAATTTTTTTAGTACATCCTCGATCTAAAAAAATTTTTTTAGTACATCCTCGACCTAAAAAAAATTTTTTTAGTACATCCTCGATCTAAAAAAATTTTTTTAGTACATCCTCGATCTAAAAAAAATTTTTTTAGTACATCCTCGACCTAAAAAAAATTTTTTTAGTACATCCTCGATCTAAAAAAATTTTTTTAGTACATCCTCGATTTAAAAAAAATTTTTTTAGTACATCCTCGATCTAAAAAAATTTTTTTAGTACATCCTCGATTTAAAAAAAATTTTTTTAGTACATCCTCGATTTAAAAAAATTTTTTTAGTACATCCTCGATCTAAAAAAAATTTTTTTTAGTACATCCTCGATCTAAAAAAATTTTTTTAGTACATCCTCGACCTAAAAAAAATTTTTTTAGTACATCCTCGATCTAAAAAAATTTTTTTAGTACATCCTCGACCTAAAAAAAATTTTTTTAGTACATCCTCGATCTAAAAAAATTTTTTTAGTACATCCTCGATTTAAAAAAAATTTTTTTAGTACATCCTCGATCTAAAAAAATTTTTTTAATACATCCTCGATCTAAAAAAAATTTTTTTAGTACATCCTCGATCTAAAAAAATTTTTTTAGTACATCCTCGACCTAAAAAAAATTTTTTTAGTACATCCTCGATCTAAAAAAATTTTTTTAGTACATCCTCGATTTAAAAAAAATTTTTTTAGTACATCCTCGATCTAAAAAAATTTTTTTAGTACATCCTCGATTTAAAAAAAAATTTTTTTAGTACATCCTCGATTTAAAAAAATTTTTTTAGTACATCCTCGATCTAAAAAAAATTTTTTTAGTACATCCTCGATCTAAAAAAAATTTTTTTAGTACATCCTCGACCTAAAAAAAATTTTTTTAGTACATCCTCGATTTAAAAAAATTTTTTTAGTACATCCTCGATCTAAAAAAAATTTTTTTAGTACATCCTCGATCTAAAAAAATTTTTTTAGTACATCCTCGATCTACAAAAAATTTTTTTAGTACATCCTCGATCTAAAAAAATTTTTTTAGTACATCCTCGATCTAAAAAAAATTTTTTTAGTACATCCTTGATATGAAAAAAATTTTTTTTAGTACATCCTCGATTTAAAAAAAATTTTTTTAGTACATCCTCGATCTAAAAAAAATTTTTTTAGTACATCCTCGATCTAAAAAAATTTTTTTAGTACATCCTCGATTTAAAAAAAATTTTTTTAGTACATCCTCGATCTAAAATAAATTTTTTTAGTACATCCTCGACCTAAAAAAAATTTTTTTAGTACATCCTCGATCTAAAAAAATTTTTTTAGTACATCCTCGATTTAAAAAAAATTTTTTTAGTACATCCTCGATCTAAAAAAATTTTTTTAGTACATCCTCGATTTAAAAAAAATTTTTTTAGTACATCCTCGATCTAAAAAAATTTTTTTAGTACATCCTCGACCTAAAAAAAATTTTTTTAGTACATCCTCGATCTAAAAAAATTTTTTTAGTACATCCTCGATTTGAAAAAAATTTTTTTAGTACATCCTCGATCTAAAAAAATTTTTTTAGTACATCCTCGATTTAAAAAAAATTTTTTAGTACATCCTCGATTTAAAAAAATTTTTTTAGTACATCCTCGATCTAAAAAAAATTTTTTTAGTACATCCTCGATCTAAAAAAATTTTTTTGGTACATCCTCGATTTAAAAAAAATTTTTTTAGTACATCCTCGATCTAAAAAAATTTTTTTAGTACATCCTCGATCTAAAAAAATTTTTTTAGTACATCCTCGATCTAAAAAAATTTTTTTAGTACATCCTCGACCTAAAAAAAATTTTTTTAGTACATCCTCGATCTAAAAAAATTTTTTTAGTACATCCTCGATTTAAAAAAAATTTTTTTAGTACATCCTCGATCTAAAAAAATTTTTTTAGTACATCCTCGATTTAAAAAAAATTTTTTTAGTACATCCTCGATTTAAAAAAATTTTTTTAGTACATCCTCGATCTAAAAAAAATTTTTTTAGTACATCCTCGATCTAAAAAAATTTTTTTGGTACATCCTCGATTTAAAAAAAATTTTTTTAGTACATCCTCGATCTAAAAAAAATTTTTTTAGTACATCCTCGATTTAAAAAAAATTTTTTTAGTACATCCTCGATCAAAAAAAATTTTTTTAGTACATCCTCGACCTAAAAAAAATTTTTTTAGTACATCCTCGATCTAAAAAAATTTTTTTAGTACATCCTCGATTTAAAAAAAATTTTTTTAGTACATCCTCGATCTAAAAAAATTTTTTTAGTACATCCTCGATTTAAAAAAAATTTTTTTAGTACATCCTCGATTTAAAAAAATTTTTTTAGTACATCCTCGATCTAAAAAAAAATTTTTTTAGTACATCCTCGATCTAAAAAAATTTTTTTAGTACATCCTCGACCTAAAAAAAATTTTTTTAGTACATCCTCGATCTAAAAAAATTTTTTTAGTACATCCTCGACCTAAAAAAAATTTTTTTTAGTACATCCTCGATCTAAAAAAATTTTTTTAGTACATCCTCGATTTAAAAAAAATTTTTTTAGTACATCCTCGATCTAAAAAAATTTTTTTAGTACATCCTCGATCTAAAAAAAATTTTTTTAGTACATCCTTGATATGAAAAAATTTTTTTTTAGTACATCCTCGATTTAAAAAAAGTTTTTAGTACATCCTCGATCTAAAAAAAATTTTTTTAGTACATCCTCGATCTAAAAAAATTTTTTTAGTACATCCTCGATTTAAAAAAAATTTTTTTAGTACATCCTCGATCTAAAAAAATTTTTTTAGTACATCCTCGACCAAAAAAAAATTTTTTTAGTACATCCTCGATCTAAAAAAATTTTTTTAGTACATCTTCGATTTAAAAAAAAATTTTTTTAGTACATCCTTGATATGAAAAAATTTTTTTTAGTACATCCTCGATTTAAAAAAAATTTTTTAGTACATCCTCGATCTAAAAAAAATTTTTTTAGTACATCCTCGATCTAAAAAAATTTTTTTAGTACATCCTCGATTTAAAAAAAAATTTTTTTAGTACATCCTCGATCTAAAAAATTTTTTTTAGTACATCCTCGATCTAAAAAAAATTTTTTTAGTACATCCTTGATATGAAAAAATTTTTTTTAGTACATCCTCGATTTAAAAAAAATTTTTTAGTACATCCTCGATCTAAAAAAAATTTTTTTAGTACATCCTCGATCTAAAAAAATTTTTTTAGTACATCCTCGACCTAAAAAAAATTTTTTTAGTACATCCTCGATCTAAAAAAATTTTTTTAGTACATCCTCGACCTAAAAAAAATTTTTTTAGCACATCCTCGATCTAAAAAAATTTTTTTAGTACATCCTCGACCTAAAAAAAATTTTTTTAGTACATCCTCGATCTAAAAAAATTTTTTTAGTACATCCTCGATCTAAAAAAATTTTTTTAGTACATCCTCGAACTAAAAAAATTTTTTTAGTACATCCTCGATCTAAAAAAATTTTTTTAGTACATCCTTGATGTGAAAAAATTTTTTTTAGTACATCCTCGATTTAAAAAAAATTTTTTAGTACATCCTCGATCTAAAAAAATTTTTTTAGTACATCCTCGATTTAAAAAAAATTTTTTTAGTACATCCTCGATTTAAAAAAATTTTTTTAGTACATCCTCGATCTAAAAAAATTTTTTTAGTACATCCTCGATCTAAAAAAAATTTTTTTAGTACATCCTTGATGTGAAAAAATTTTTTTTAGTACATCCTCGATTTAAAAAAAATTTTTTAGTACATCCTCGATCTAAAAAAAATTTTTTTAGTACATCCTCGATCTAAAAAAATTTTTTTAGTACATCCTCGATCTAAAAAAATTTTTTTAGTACATCCTCGATCTAAAAAAATTTTTTTAGTACATCCTCGACCTAAAAAAAATTTTTTTAGTACATCCTCGATCTAAAAAAATTTTTTTAGTACATCCTTGATATGAAAAAATTTTTTTTAGTACATCCTCGATCTAAAAAAAATTTTTTAGTACATCCTCGATTTAAAAAAAAATTTTTTAGTACATCCTCGATCTAAAAAAATTTTTTTAGTACATATTCGATCTAAAAAAAATTTTTTTAGTACATCCTTGATATGAAAAAATTTTTTTTAGTACATCCTCGATTTAAAAAAAATTTTTTAGTACATCCTCGATCTAAAAAAAATTTTTTTAGTACATCCTCGATCTAAAAAAATTTTTTTAGTACATCCTCGATTTAAAAAAAAATTTTTTTAGTACATCCTCGATCTAAAAAATTTTTTTTAGTACATCCTCGATCTAAAAAAAATTTTTTTAGTACATCCTTGATATGAAAAAATTTTTTTTAGTACATCCTCGATTTAAAAAAAATTTTTTAGTACATCCTCGATCTAAAAAAAATTTTTTTAGTACATCCTCGATCTAAAAAAATTTTTTTAGTACATCCTCGATTTAAAAAAAATTTTTTTAGTACATCCTCGATTTAAAAAAATTTTTTTAGTACATCCTCGATCTAAAAAAAATTTTTTTAGTACATCCTCGATCTAAAAAAATTTTTTTAGTACATCCTCGACCTAAAAAAAATTTTTTTAGTACATCCTCGATCTAAAAAAATTTTTTTAGTACATCCTCGATTTAAAAAAAATTTTTTAGTACATCCTCGATTTAAAAAAATTTTTTTAGTACATCCTCGATCTAAAAACAATTTTTTTAGTACATCCTCGATCTAAAAAAATTTTTTTAGTACATCCTCGACCTAAAAAAAATTTTTTTAGTACATCCTCGATCTAAAAAAATTTTTTTAGTACATCCTCGACCTAAAAAAAATTTTTTTAGTACATCCTCGATCTAAAAAAATTTTTTTAGTACATCCTCCATCTAAAAAAAATTTTTTTAGTACATCCTTGATATGAAAAAATTTTTTTTAGTACATCCTCGATTTAAAAAAAATTTTTTAGTACATCCTCGATCTAAAAAAAATTTTTTTAGTACATCCTTGATATGAAAAAATTTTTTTTAGTACATCCTCGATTTAAAAAAAATTTTTTAGTACATCCTCGATCTAAAAAAAATTTTTTTAGTACATCCTCGATCTAAAAAAATTTTTTTAGTACATCCTCGATTTAAAAAAAATTTTTTTAGTACATCCTCGATCTAAAAAAATTTTTTTAGTACATCCTCGATCTAAAAAAAATTTTTTTAGTACATCCTTGATATGAAAAAATTTTTTTTAGTACATCCTCGATTTAAAAAAATTTTTTAGTACATCCTCGATCTAAAAAAAATTTTTTAGTACATCCTCGATCTAAAAAAAATTTTTTAGTACATCCTCGATTTAAAAAAAAATTTTTTTAGTACATCCTCGATCTAAAAAAATTTTTTTAGTACATCCTCGACCTAAAAAAAATTTTTTTAGTACATCCTCGATCTAAAAAAATTTTTTTAGCACATCCTCGATTTAAAAAAAATTTTTTTAGTACATCCTCGATCTAAAAAAATTTTTTTAGTACATCCTCGATCTAAAAAAAATTTTTTTAGTACATCCTTGATATGAAAAAATTTTTTTTAGTACATCCTCGATTTAAAAAAAATTTTTAGTACATCCTCGATCTAAAAAAAATTTTTTTAGTACATCCTCGATCTAAAAAAATTTTTTTAGTACATCCTCGACCTAAAAAAAATTTTTTTAGTACATCCTCGATCTAAAAAAATTTTTTTAGTACATCCTCGATTTAAAAAAAATTTTTTTAGTACATCCTCGATTTAAAAAAATTTTTTTAGTACATCCTCGATCTAAAAAAATTTTTTTAGTACATCCTCGATCTAAAAAAAATTTTTTTAGTACATCCTTGATATGAAAAAATTTGTTTTAGTACATCCTCGATTTAAAAAAAATTTTTTAGTACATCCTCGATCTAAAAAAAATTTTTTTAGTACATCCTCGATCTAAAAAAATTTTTTTAGTACATCCTTGATATGAAAAAATTTTTTTTAGTACATCCTCGATCTAAAAAAAATTTTTTAGTACATCCTCGATTTAAAAAAAAATTTTTTAGTACATCCTCGATCTAAAAAAATTTTTTTAGTACATCCTCGATCTAAAAAAAATTTTTTTAGTACATCCTTGATGTGAAAAAATTTTTTTTAGTACATCCTCGATTTAAAAAAAATTTTTTAGTACATCCTCGATCTAAAAAAAATTTTTTTAGTACATCCTCGATCTAAAAAAATTTTTTTAGTACATCCTCGATCTAAAAAAATTTTTTTAGTACATCCTCGATCTAAAAAAATTTTTTTAGTACATCCTCGACCTAAAAAAAATTTTTTTAGTACATCCTCGATCTAAAAAAATTTTTTTAGTACATCCTTGATATGAAAAAATTTTTTTTAGTACATCCTCGATCTAAAAAAAATTTTTTAGTACATCCTCGATTTAAAAAAAAATTTTTTAGTACATCCTCGATCTAAAAAAATTTTTTTAGTACATCCTCGATCTAAAAAAAATTTTTTTAGTACATCCTTGATATGAAAAAATTTTTTTTAGTACATCCTCGATTTAAAAAAAAATTTTTTAGTACATCCTCGATCTAAAAAAAATTTTTTTAGTACATCCTCGATCTAAAAAAATTTTTTTAGTACATCCTCGATTTAAAAAAAAATTTTTTTAGTACATCCTCGATCTAAAAAATTTTTTTTAGTACATCCTCGATCTAAAAAAAATTTTTTTAGTACATCCTTGATATGAAAAAATTTTTTTTAGTACATCCTCGATTTAAAAAAAATTTTTTAGTACATCCTCGATCTAAAAAAAATTTTTTTAGTACATCCTCGATCTAAAAAAATTTTTTTAGTACATCCTCGACCTAAAAAAAATTTTTTTAGTACATCCTCGATCTAAAAAAATTTTTTTAGTACATCCTCGACCTAAAAAAAATTTTTTTAGCACATCCTCGATCTAAAAAAATTTTTTTAGTACATCCTCGATTTAAAAAAAATTTTTTTAGTACATCCTCGATCTAAAAAAATTTTTTTAGTACATCCTCGACCTAAAAAAAATTTTTTTAGTACATCCTCGACCTAAAAAAAATTTTTTTAGTACATCCTCGATCTAAAAAAATTTTTTTAGTACATCCTCGATTTAAAAAAATTTTTTTAGTACATCCTCGACCTAAAAAAAATTTTTTTAGTACATCCTCGATCTAAAAAAATTTTTTTAGTACATCCTCGACCTAAAAAAAATTTTTTTAGTACATCCTCGATCTAAAAAAATTTTTTTAGTACATCCTCGATTTAAAAAAAATTTTTTTAGTACATCCTCGATCTAAAAAAATTTTTTTAGTACATCCTCGATTTAAAAAAATTTTTTAGTACATCCTCGATCTAAAAAAATTTTTTTAGTACATCCTCGATCTAAAAAAAATTTTTTTAGTACATCCTCGATCTAAAAAAATTTTTTTAGTACATCCTCGATTTAAAAAAAATTTTTTTAGTACATCCTCGATCTAAAAAAATTTTTTTAGTACATCCTCGATCTAAAAAAAAATTTTTTTAGTACATCCTCGATCTAAAAAAATTTTTTTAGTACATCCTCGATTTAAAAAAAATTTTTTTAGTACATCCTCGATCTAAAAAAAAATTTTTTAGTACATCCTCGATCTAAAAAAATTTTTTTAGTACATCCTCGATCCAAAAAAAATTTTTTTAGTACATCCTCGATCTAAAAAAAAATTTTTTTAGTACATCCTTGATATGAAAAAAATTTTTTTAGTACATCCTCGATCAAAAAAAATTTTTTTAGTACATCCTCGATCTAAAAAAAAATTTTTTAGTACATCCTCGATCTAAAAAAATTTTTTTAGTACATCCTCGATCTAAAAAAAATTTTTTTAGTACATCCTTGATATGAAAAAAATTTTTTTAGTACATCCTCGATAAAAAAAAATTTTTTAGTACATCTTCGATGTAAATAAAATTTTTTTTAGTACATCCTCGATCTAAAAAAATTTTTTTAGTACATCCTCGATCAAAAAAAATTTTTTTAGTACATCCTCGATCTAAAAAAAATTTTTTTAGTACATCCTTGATATGAAAAAAATTTTTTTAGTACATCCTCGATCAAAAAAAATTTTTTTAGTACATCCTCGATCTAAAAAAAAATTTTTTAGTACATCCTCGATCTAAAAAAATTTTTTTAGTACATCCTCGATCCAAAAAAAATTTTTTTAGTACATCCTCGATCTAAAAAAAATTTTTTTAGTACATCCTTGATATGAAAAAAATTTTTTTAGTACATCCTCGATCAAAAAAAATTTTTTTAGTACATCCTCGATCTAAAAAAAAATTTTTTAGTACATCCTCGATCTAAAAAAATTTTTTTAGTACATCCTCGATCTAAAAAAAATTTTTTTAGTACATCCTCGATCTAAAAAAAATTTTTTTAGTACATCCTGGATATGAAAAAAATTTTTTTTAGATCGAGGATGCACTAAAAAAATTTTTTTCATATCAAGGATGTACTAAAAAAATTTTTTCAATTCAAGGATGTACTAAAAAAATTTTTTTTAGATCGAGGATGTACTAAAAAAATTTTTTTCATATCAAGGATATACTAAAAAAATTTTTTTTAGATCGAGGATGTACTAAAAAAATTTTTTTTGATCGAGGATGTACTAAAAAAATTGTTTTTGATCGAGGATGTACTAAAAAAATTTTTTTAGATCGAGGATGTACTAAAAAAATTTTTTTTAGATCGAGGATGTACTAAAAAAATTTTTTTAGGTCGAGGATGTACTAAAAAAATTTTTTTTAGATCGAGGATGTACTAAAAAAATTTTTTTTGATCGAGGATGTACTAAAAAAATTTTTTTCATATCAAGGATGTACTAAAAAAATTTTTTTTAGATCGAGGATGTACCAAAAAATTTTTTTTTAGATCAAGGATGTACTAAAAAAATTTTTTTTGATCGAGGATGTACTAAAAATTTTTTTTTAAATCGAGGATGTACTAAAAAAAATTTTTTCATATCAAGGATGTACTAAAAAAATTTTTTTTAGATCGAGGATGTACTAAAAAAATTTTTTTAGATCGAGGATGTACTAAAAAAATTTTTTTTAAATCGAGGATGTACTAAAAAAATTTTTTTAGATCGAGGATGTACTAAAAAAATTTTTTTTAGGTCGAGGATGTACTAAAAAAATTTTTTTAGATCGAGGATGTACTAAAAAAATTTTTTTTAGATCGAGGATGTACTAAAAAAATTTTTTTAGTACATCCTCGACCTAAAAAAAATTTTTTTAGTACATCCTCGATCTAAAAAAATTTTTTTAGTACATCCTCGATCAAAAAAAATTTTTTTAGTACATCCTCGATCAAAAAAATTTTTTTTAGTACATCCTCGATCTAAAAAAAATTTTTTTAGTACATCCTCGATCAAAAAAAATTTTTTTAGTACATCCTTGATCTAAAAAAAATTTTTTTAGTACATCCTTGATATGAAAAAATTTTTTTTAGTACATCCTCGGTCAAAAAAAATTTTTTTAGTACATCCTCGATCAAAAAAAAATTTTTTAGTACATCCTCGATCAAAAAAAATTTTTTTAGTACATCCTCGATCTAAAAAAAATTTTTTTAGTACATCCTTGATATGAAAAAAATTTTTTTAGTACATCCTCGATCAAAAAAAATTTTTTTAGTACATCCTTGATATGAAAAAAATTTTTTTAGTACATCCTCGATCAAAAAAAATTTTTTTAGTACATCCTCGATCAAAAAAATTTTTTTTAGTACATCCTCGATCAAAAAAAATTTTTTTAGTACATCCTCGATCTAAAAAAAAATTTTTTTACTACATCCTTGATCTAAAAAAAATTTTTTTAGTACATCCTCGATCAAAAAAAATTTTTTTAGTACTTCCTCGATCTAAAAAAAATTTGTTTTTACATCCTTGATATGAAAAAATTTTTTTTAGTACATCCTCGATCAAAAAAAATTTTTTAGTACATCCTCGATCTAAAAAAATTTTTTAGTACATCCTCGATCTAAAAAAAATTTTTTTAGTACATCCTTGATATGAAAAAAATTTTTTTAGTACATCCTCGATCTAAAAAAAATTTTTTTAGTACATCCTCGATCAAAAAAAATTTTTTTAGTACATCCTCGATCTAAAAAAAATTTTTTTAGTACATCCTTGATATGAAAAAAATTTTTTTAGTACATCCTCGATCAAAAAAAATTTTTTTAGTACATCCTTGATATGAAAAAAATTTTTTTAGTACATCCTTGATATGAAAAAATTTTTTTTAGTACATCCTCGATCAAAAAAAATTTTTTTAGTACATCCTCGATCAAAAAAAAATTTTTTAGTACATCCTCGATCTAAAAAAATTTTTTTAGTACATCCTCGATCTAAAAAAAATTTTTTTAGTACATCCTTGATATGAAAAAAATTTTTTTAGTACATCCTCGATCAAAAAAAATTTTTTTAGTACATCCTTGATATGAAAAAAATTTTTTTAGTACATCCTCGATCAAAAAAAATTTTTTTAGTACATCCTCGATCAAAAAAATTTTTTTAGTACATCCTCGATCAAAAAAAATTTTTTTAGTACATCCTCGATCAAAAAAATTTTTTTTAGTACATCCTCGATCTAAAAAAAATTTTTTTAGTACATCCTCGATCAAAAAAAATTTTTTTAGTACATCCTCGATCTAAAAAAAATTTTTTTAGTACATCCTTGATATGAAAAAAATTTTTTTAGTACATCCTCGATCAAAAAAAATTTTTTTAGTACATCCTTGATCTAAAAAAAATTTTTTTAGTACATCCTTGATATGAAAAATTTTTTTTAGTACATCCTCGATCAAAAAAAATTTTTTTATTACATCCTTGATATGAAAAAAATTTTTTTAGTACATCCTCGATCAAAAAAAATTTTTTTAGTACATCCTCGATCAAAAAAATTTTTTTTAGTACATCCTTGATCAAAAAAAATTTTTTTAGTACATCCTCGATCTAAAAAAAATTTTTTTAGTACATCCTTGATATGAAAAAAATTTTTTTAGTACATCCTCGATCAAAAAAATTTTTTTTAGTACATCCTCGATCTAAAAAAAATTTTTTTAGTACATCCTCGATCAAAAAAAATTTTTTTAGTACATCCTCGATCTAAAAAAAATTTTTTTAGTACATCCTTGATATGAAAAAAATTTTTTTAGTACATCCTCGATCAAAAAAAATTTTTTTAGTACATCCTTGATCTAAAAAAAATTTTTTTAGTACATCCTTGATATGAAAAATTTTTTTTAGTACATCCTCGATCAAAAAAAATTTTTTTATTACATCCTTGATATGAAAAAAATTTTTTTAGTACATCCTCGATCAAAAAAAATTTTTTTAGTACATCCTCGATCTAAAAAAAATTTTTTCAGTACATCCTCGATCTAAAAAAAAATTTTTTAGTACATCCTCGATCTAAAAAAAATTTTTTAGTACATCCTTGATATGAAAAAAATTTTTTTAGTACATCCTCGATCTAAAAAAAAATTTTTTAGTACATCCTCGATCTAAAAAAAATTTTTTTAGTACATCCTTGATATGGAAAAATTTTTTTTAGTACATCCTCGATCAAAAAAAATTTTTTTAGTACATCCTCGATCTAAAAAAAAATTTTTTAGTACATCCTCGATCAAAAAAAATTTTTTTAGTACATCCTCGATCTAAAAAAAATTTTTTTAGCACATCCTTGATATGAAAAAAATTTTTTTAGTACATCCTCGATCAAAAAAAATTTTTTTAGTACATCCTTGATCTAAAAAAAATTTTTTTAGTACATCCTTGATATGAAAAAATTTTTTTTAGTACATCCTCGATCAAAAAAAATTTTTTTAGTACATCCTCGATCAAAAAAAATTTTTTTAGTACATCCTCGATCAAAAAAAATTTTTTTAGTACATCCTCGATCTAAAAAAAATTTTTTTAGTACATCCTTGATATGAAAAAAATTTTTTTAGTACATCCTCGATCAAAAAAAATTTTTTTAGTACATCCTTGATATGAAAAAAATTTTTTTAGTACATCCTTGATATGAAAAAATTTTTTTTAGTACATCCTCGATCAAAAAAAATTTTTTTAGTACATCCTTGATATGAAAAAAATTTTTTTAGTACATCCTCGATCAAAAAAAATTTTTTTAGTACATCCTCGATCAAAAAAATTTTTTTAGTACATCCTCGATCAAAAAAAATTTTTTTAGTACATCCTCGATCAAAAAAATTTTTTTTAGTACATCCTCGATCTAAAAAAAATTTTTTTAGTACATCCTCGATCAAAAAAAATTTTTTTAGTACATCCTCGATCTAAAAAAAATTTTTTTAGTACATCCTTGATATGAAAAAAATTTTTTTAGTACATCCTCGATCAAAAAAAATTTTTTTAGTACATCCTTGATCTAAAAAAAATTTTTTTAGTACATCCTCGATCAAAAAAAACTTATTTAGTACATCCTCGATCTAAAAAAAATTTTTTTAGTACATCCTTGATATGAAAAAAATTTTTTTAGTACATCCTCGATCAAAAAAAATTTTTTTAGTACATCCTTGATCTAAAAAAAATTTTTTTAGTACATCCTTGATATGAAAAATTTTTTTTAGTACATCCTCGATCAAAAAAAATTTTTTTAGTACATCCTCGATCTAAAAAAAATTTTTTTAGTACATCCTCGATCAAAAAAAATTTTTTTAGTACATCCTCGATCTAAAAAAAATTTTTTTAGTACATCCTTGATATGAAAAAAATTTTTTTAGTACATCCTCGATCAAAAAAAATTTTTTTAGTACATCCTTGATCTAAAAAAAATTTTTTAGTACATCCTTGATATGAAAAAATTTTTTTTAGTACATCCTCGATCAAAAAAATTTTTTTAGTACATCCTCGATCAAAAAAAATTTTTTTAGTACATCCTCGATCAAAAAAAATTTTTTTAGTACATCCTCGATCTAAAAAAAATTTTTTTAGTACATCCTTGATATGAAAAAAATTTTTTTAGTACATCCTCGATCAAAAAAAATTTTTTTAGTACATCCTTGATCTAAAAAAAATTTTTTTAGTACATCCTTGATATGAAAAAAATTTTTTTAGTACATCCTCGATCTAAAAAAAATTTTTTTAGTACATCCTTGATCTAAAAAAATTTTTTTAGTACATCCTCGATCTAAAAAAATTTTTAGTACATCCTTGATCTAAAAAAAATTTTTTTAGTACATCCTCGATCTAAAAAATTTTTTTTAGTACATCCTCGATCTAAAAAAATTTTTTTAGTCCATCCTCGATTTTAAAAAATTTTTTTAGTACATCCTCGATTTTAAAAAATTTTTTTAGTACATCCTCGATCTAAAAAAAATTTTTTTAGTACATCCTCGATCTAAAAAAAATTTTTTAGTACATCCTCGATCTAAAAAATTTTTTTAGTACATCCTCGATCTAAAAAAATTTTTTTAGTACATCCTTGATATGAAAAAAATTTTTTTAGTACATCCTCGATCTAAAAAAAATTTTTTTAGTACATCCTCGGTTTAAAAAAAAATTTTCTAGTACATCCTCGATCTAAAAAAATTTTTTTAGTACATCCTCGATCTAAAAAAATTTTTTTAGTACATCCTCGAACTAAAAAAATTTTTTTAGTACATCCTCGATCTAAAAAAAATTTTTTTAGTACATCCTCGATCTAAAAAAATTTTTTTAGAACATCCTCGATCAAAAAAAAATTTTTTAGTACATCCTCGATCAAAAAAAAATTTTTTTAGTACATCCTCGATCTAAAAAAAATTTTTTTAGTACATCCTTGATAAAAAAAAAATTTTTTTAGTACATCCTCGATCTAAAAAAAATTTTTTTAGTACATCCTCGATCAAAAAAAATTTTTTTAGTACATCCTCGATCTAGAAAAAATTTTTTTAGTACATCCTCGATCTAAAAAAAATTTTTTTAGTACATCCTCGATTTAAAAAAATTTTTTTAGTACATTCTCGATCTAAAAAAAATGTTTTAAGTACATCCTCGAATTAAAAAAAATTTTTCTAGTACATCCTCGATCTAAAAAATTTTTTTAGTACATCCTCGATCTAAAAAAATTTTTTTAGTACATCCTCGATCTAAAAAACATTTTTTTTGTACATCCTCGATCAAAAAAAATTTTTTTAGTACATCCTCGATCTAAAAAAAATTTTTTTAGTACATCCTTGATATGAAAAAAATTTTTTTAGTACATCCTCGATCTAAAAAAATTTTTTAGTACATCCTCGAACTAAAAAAAATTTTTTTTAGTACATCCTCGATCTAAAAAATTTTTTTAGTACATCCTCGATCAAAAAAAATTTTTTTAGTACATCCTCGATCTAAATAAAATTTTTTTAGTACATCCTCGAATTAAAAAAAATTTTTCTAGTACATCCTCGATCTAAAAAATTTTTTTAGTACATCCTTGATATGAGAAAAATTTTTTTAGTACATCCTCGATCTAAAAAAATGTTTTAGTACATCCTCGATCTAAAAAAAATTTTTTCAGTACATCCTCGATCTAAAAAAAAATTTTTTAGTACATCCTCGATCTAAAAAAAATTTTTTTAGTACATCCTCGATCTAAAAAATTTTTTTAGTACATCCTCGATCAAAAAAAATTTTTTTAGTACATCCTCGATCTAAATAAAATTTTTTTAGTACATCCTCGAATTAAAAAAAATTTTTCTAGTACATCCTCGATCTAAAAAATTTTTTTAGTACATCCTCGATCTAAAAAAATTTTTTTAGTACATCCTCGATCTAAAAAACATTTTTTTTTGTACATCCTCGATCAAAAAAAATTTTTTTAGTACATCCTCGATCTAAAAAAAATTTTTTTAGTACATCCTTGATATGAAAAAAATTTTTTTAGTACATCCTCGATCTAAAAAAATTTTTTAGTACATCCTCGAACTAAAAAAAATTTTTTTTAGTACATCCTTGATACGAAAAAATTTTTTTAGTACATCCTCGATCTAAAAAAAATTTTTTTAGTACATTCTCGATCAAAACAAATTTTTTTAGTACATCCTCGATCTAAAAAAATTTTTTTTAGTACATCTTTGATATGAAAAAAATTTTTTTAGTACATCCTCGATCTAAAAAAAATTTTTTTAGTACATCCTCGATCTAAAAAAATTATTTTTGGTACATCCTCGATCTAAAAAAATTTTTTTAGTCCATCCTCGATCTAAAAAATTTTTTTTCTTACATCCTCGATCTAAAAAAATTTTTTTAGTCCATCCTCGATCTAAAAAATTTTTTTTGGTACATCCTCGATCTAAAAAAATTTTTTTAGTACATCCTTGATATGAAAAAATTTTTTTTAGTACATCCTCGATCTAAAAAAATTTTTTTAGTACATCCTCGATCAAAAAAAATTTTTTTAGTACATCCTAGATCTAGAAAAAATTTTTTTAGTACATCCTTGATATGAAAAAAATTTTTTTAGTACATCCTCGATCTAAAAAAATGTTTTAGTACATCCTCGATCTAAAAAAAATTTTTTCAGTACATCCTCGATCTAAAAAAAAATTTTTTAGTACATCCTCGATCTAAAAAAAATTTTTTAGTACATCCTTGATATGAAAAAAATTTTTTTAGTACATCCTCGATCTAAAAAAATTTTTTTAGTACATCCTCGATCAAAAAAAATTTTTTTAGTACATCCTCGATCTAAAAAAAATTTTTTTAGTACATCCTTGATATGAAAAAAAATTTTTTAGTACATCCTCGATCTAAAAAAATTTTTTTAGTACATCCTCGATCTAAAAAAATTTTTTAGTACATCCTTGATATGAAAAAAATTTTTTAGTACATCCTCGATCTAAAAAAATTTTTTTAGTACTTCCTCGGTCCAAAAAAATTTTTTTAGTACATCCTCGATCTAAAAAAACTTTTTTAGTACATCCTAGATCTAAAAAAAATTTTTTTAGTACATCCTCGATCAAAAAAAATTTTTTTAGTACATCCTCGATCTAAAAAAAAATTTTTTAGTACATCCTCGATCTAAAAAAATTTTTTAGTACATCCTCGATCTAAAAAAAATTTTTTTAGTACATCCTCGATCTAAAAAAAATTTTTTAGTACATCCTTGATATGAAAAATTTTTTTAGTACATCCTCGATCAAAAAAAATTTTTTTAGTACATCCTCGATCAAAAAAAAATTTTTTTAGTACATCCTTGATATGAAAAAATTTATTTAGTACATCCTCGATCTAAAAAAATTTTTTAAGTACATCCTCGATCTAAAAAAAAATTTTTTTAGTACATCCTTGATATGAAAAAATTTTTTTAGTACATCCTTGATCTAAAAAAAATTTTTTTAGTACATCCTCGATCAAAAAAAATTTTTTTAGTACATTCTCGATTTAAAAAAAAATTTTCTATTACATCCTCGATCTAAAAAAATTTTTTAAGTACATCCTCGATCTAAAAAAAATTTTTTTAGTACATCCTTGATATGAAAAAATTTTTTTAGTACATCCTCGATCTAAAAAAATTTTTTTAGTACATCCTCGATCTAAAAAAATTTTTTTAGTACATCCTCGATCTAAAAAAAATTTTTTTAGTACATCCTTGATATGAAAAAATTTTTTTAGTACATCCTCGATCTAAAAAAATTTTTTTAGTACATCCTCGATCTAAAAAAAAATATTTTAGTACATCTTCGATCTAAAAAAATTTTTTTAGTACATCCTCGATCAAAAAAAATTTTTTTAGTACATCCTCGATCTAAAAAAAAATTTTTTTAGTACATCCTTGATATGAAAAAATTTTTTTAGTACATCCTCGATCTGAAAAAATTTTTTTAGTACATCCTCGATCAAAAAAAATTTTTTTAGTACATCCTTGAAGTGAAAAAATTTTTTTTAGTACATCCTCGATCTAAAAAAATTTTTTTAGTACATCCTCGATTTAAAAAAAAATTTTCTAGTACATCCTCGATCTAAAAAAATTTTTTTAGTACATCCTCGATCTAGAAAAATTTTTTTAGTACATCCTCGATCAAAAAAAAATTTTTTTAGTACATCCTCGACCTAAAAAAATTTTTTTAGTACATCCTCGATTTAAAAAAAGTTTTTTAGTACATCCTCGATCTTAAAAAAATTTTTTTAGTACATCCTCGATCTAAAAAAATTTTTTTAGTACATCCTCGATTTAAAAAAAAATTTTTTAGTACATCCTCGATCTAGAAAAATTTTTTTAGTACATCCTCGATCTAAAAAAAATTTTTTTAGTACATCCTCGATTTAAAAAAATTTTTTTAGTACATCCTCGATCTAAAAAAAATGTTTTTAGTACATCCTCGATCTTAAAAATTTTTTTTAGTACATCCTCGATTTAAAAAAAATTTTTTTAGTACATCCTCGATCTAAAAAAATTTTTTTAGTACATCCTCGATTTAAAAAAAATTTTTTTAGTACATCCTCGATCTAAAAAAATTTTTTTAGTACATCCTCGATTTAAAAAAAATTTTTTTAGTACATCCTCGATCTAAAAAAATTTTTTTAGTACATCCTCGATCAAAAAAAAATTTTTTTAGTACATCCTCGATCTAAGAAAATTTTTTTAGTACATCCTCGATTTAAAAAAAATTTTTTTAGTACATCCTCGATCTAAAAAAATTTTTTTAGTACATCATCGATCTAAAAAAAATTTTTTTAGTACATCCTTGATATGAAAAAAATTTTTTTAGTACATCCTCGATCTAAAAAAATTTTTTAGTACATCCTCGATCAAAAAAAAATTTTTTTAGTACATCCTTGATATGAAAAAAATTTGTTTAGTACATCCTCGATCTAAAAAAATTTTTTAGTACATCCTCGATCAAAAAAAAATTTTTTTAGTACATCCTCGATTTAAAAAAAATTTTTCTAGTACATCCTCGATCTAAAAAAAATTTTTTAGTACATCCTCGATCTAAAAAAATTTTTTTAGTACATCCTCGATCAAAAAAAAATTTTTTTAGTACATCCTCGATCTAAGAAAATTTTTTTAGTACATCCTCGATTTAAAAAAAAATTTTTTAGTACATCCTCGATCAAAAAAAATTTTTTTAGTACATCCTCGATCTAAAAAAAATTTTTTTAGTACATCCTTGATATGAAAAAAATTTTTTTAGTACATCCTTGATATGAAAAAATTTTTTTAGTACATCCTCGATCTAAAAAAAATTTTTTTAGTACATCCTTGATATGAAAAAATTTTTTTAGTACATCCTCGACCTAAAAAAAATTTTTTTAGTACATCCTCGATCTAAAAAAATTTTTTTAGTACATCCTCGATCAAAAAAAAATTTTTTTAGTACATCCTCGATCTAAAAAAATTTTTTTAGTACATCCTCGATTTAAAAAAATTTTTTAGTACATCCTCGATCTAAAAAAAAATTTTTTTAGTACATCCTCGATCTAAAAAAAATTTTTTTAGTACATCCTTGATATGAAAAAAATTTTTTTAGTACATCCTCGATCTAAAAAAATTTTTTTAGTACATCCTCGATTTAAAAAAATTTTTTAGTACATCCTCGATCTAAAAAAAATTTTTTTAGTACATCCTCGATCTAAAAAAATTTTTTTAGTACATCCTCGATTTAAAAAAAATTTTTTAGTACATCCTCGATCTAAAAAAAATTTTTTTAGTACATCCTCGATCTAAAAAATTTTTTTTTAGTACATCCTCGATCTAAAAAAAATTTTTTTAGTACATCCTCGATCTAAAAAAAATTTTTTTAGTACATCCTCGATCTAAAAAAATTTTTTTAGTACATCCTCGATTTAAAAAAAATTTTTTTAGTACATCCTCGATCAAAAAAAAATTTTTTTAGTACATCCTCGATCTAAAAAAAATTTTTTTAGTACATCCTTGATCAAAAAAAATTTTTTTAGTACATCCTTGATATGAAAAAAATTTTTTTAGTATATCCTCGATCTAAAAAAAATTTTTTTAGTACATCCTCGATCAAAAAAAAATGTTTAGTACATCCTCGATCTAAAAAAAATTTTTTTAGTACATCCTTGATATGAAAAAAATTTTTTTAGTACATCCTCGATCAAAAAAAATTTTTTTAGTACATCCTCGATGTAAAAAAAATTTTTTTAGTACATCCTTGATATGAAAAAATTTTTTTTGGTACATCCTCGATCTAAAAAAATTTTTTTAGTACATCCTCGAATTAAAAAAAAATTTTTAAGTACATCCTCGATCAAACAAAATTTTTTTAGTACATCCTCGACCTATAAAAAATTTTTATAGTACATCCTCGATCTAAAAAAATTTTTTTAGTACATCCTCGATCAAAAAAAAATTTTTTTAGTACATCCTCGATCTAAAAAAAATTTTTTTAGTACATCCTTGATCAAAAAAAATTTTTTTAGTACATCCTCGATCAAAAAAAAATTTTTTAGTACATCCTCGATCTAAAAAAAAATTTTTTAGTACATCCTTGATATGAAAAAAAATTTTTTAGTACATCCTCGATCTAAAAAAATTTTTTTAGTACATCCTCGATCTAAAAAAAATTTTTTTAGTACATCCTCGATCAAAAAAAATTTTTTTAGTACATCCTTGATATGAAAAAAATTTTTTTAGTACATCCTCGATCAAAAAAAATTTTTTTAGTACATCCTCGATCAAAAAAAATTTTTTTAGTACATCCTCGATCTAAAAAAATTTTTTTTAATACATCCTTGATATGAAAAAAATTTTTTTAGTACATCCTCGATCAAAAAAAATTTTTTTAGTACATCCTCGATCTAAAAAAAATTTTTTTAGTACATCCTTGATATGAAAAAATTTTTTTTAGTACATCCTCGATCAAAAAAAATTTTTTTAATACATCCTCGATCTAAAAAAAATTTTTTTAGTACATCCTTGATATGAAAAAATTTTTTTAGTACATCCTCGATCTAAAAAAATTTTTTTAGTACATCCTCGATCAAAAAAAATTTTTTTAGTACATCCTCGATCTAAAAAAAATTTTTTTAGTACATCCTTGATATGAAAAAATTTTTTTTAGTACATCCTCGATCTAAAAAAATTTTTTTAGTACATCCTCGATCTAAAAAAAATTTTTTTAGTACATCCTTGATATGAAAAAATTTTTTTTAGTACATCCTCGATCAAAAAAAAATTTTTTTAGTACATCCTCGATCTAAAAAAAATTTTTTTAGTACATCCTTGATATGAAAAAATTTTTTTTAATACATCCTCGATCAAAAAAAATTTTTTTAGTACATCCTCGATCTAAAAAAAATTTTTTTAGTACATCCTTGATATGAAAAAATTTTTTTAGTACATCCTCGATCTAAAAAAATTTTTATAGTACATCCTCGATCAAAAAAAATTTTTTTAGTACATCCTCGATCTAAAAAAAATTTTTTTAGTACATCCTTGATATGAAAAAATTTTTTTTAGTACATCCTCGATCAAAAAAAATTTTTTTAGTACATCCTCGATCTAAAAAAAATTTTTTTAGTACATCCTTGATATGAAAAAGTTTTTTTTAGTACATCCTCGATCTAAAAAAATTTTTTTAGTACATCCTCGATCTAAAAAAAATTTTTTTAGTACATCCTTGATATGAAAAAATTTTTTTTAGTACATCCTCGATCAAAAAAAATTTTTTTAGTACATCCTCGATCTAAAAAAAATTTTTTTAGTACATCCTTGATATGAAAAAATTTTTTTTAGTACATCCTCGATCAAAAAAAATTTTTTTAGTACATCCTCGATCTAAAAAAATTTTTTTAGTACATCCTTGATATGAAAAAATTTTTTTAGTACATCTTCGATCTAAAAAAATTTTTTTAGTACATCCTCGATCAAAAAAAAATTTTTTAGTACATCCTTGATATGAAAAAATTTTTTTTAGTACATCCTCGATCAAAAAAAATTTTTTTATTACATCCTCGATCTAAAAAAAATTTTTTTAGTACATCCTTGATATGAAAAAATTTTTTTTAGTACATCCTCGATCAAAAAAAATTTTTTTAGTACATCCTCGATCTAAAAAAATTTTTTTAGTACATCCTTGATATGAAAAAATTTTTTTAGTACATCTTCGATCTAAAAAAATTTTTTTAGTACATCCTCGATCAAAAAAAATTTTTTTAGTACATCCTCGATCTAAAAAAAATTTTTTTAGTACATCCTTGATATGAAAAATTTTTTTTTAGTACATCCTCGATCTAAAAAATTTTTTTTAGTACATACTCGATCTAAAAAAAATTTTTTTAGTACATCCTTGATATGAAAAAATTTTTTTTAGTACATCCTCGATCAAAAAAAATTTTTTTAGTACATCCTCGATCTAAAAAAAATTTTTTTAGTACATCCTTGATATGAAAAAATTTTTTTTAGTACATCCTCGATCAAAAAAAATTTATATGAAAAAAATTTTTTTAGTACATCCTCGATCAAAATAAATTTTTTTAGTACATCCTCGATCTAAAAAAAATTTTTTTAGTATATCCTTGATATGAAAAATTTTTTTTTAGTACATCCTCGATCTAAAAAATTTTTTTTAGTACATACTCGATCTAAAAAAAATTTTTTTAGTACATCCTTGATATGAAAAAATTTTTTTTAGTACATCCTCGATCAAAAAAAATTTTTTTAGTACATCCTCGATCTAAAAAAATTTTTATAGTACATCCTCGATCAAAAAAAATTTTTTTACTACATCCTCGATCTAAAAAAAATTTTTTTAGTACATCCTTGATATGAAAAAATTTTTTTTAGTACATCCTCGATCTAAAAAAATTTTTTTAGTACATCCTCGATCTAAAAAAAATTTTTTTAGTACATCCTTGATATGAAAAAAATTTTTTTAGTACATCCTCGATCAAAAAAAATTTTTTTAGTACATCCTTGATCTAAAAAAATTTTTTTTAGTACATCCTTGATATGAAAAAATTTTTTTTAGTACATCCTCGATCAAAAAAAATTTTTTTAGTACATCCTCGATGAAAAAAATTTTTTTAGTACATCCTCGATCAAAAAAAATTTTTTTAGTACATCCTTGATATGAAAAAAATTTTTTTAGTACATCCTCGATCAAAAAAAATTTTTTTAGTACATCCTTGATCTAAAAAAATTTTTTTTAGTACATCCTTGATATGAAAAAATTTTTTTTAGTACATCCTCGATCAAAAAAAATTTTTTTAGTACATCCTCGATCTAAAACAAATTTTTTTAGTACATCCTTGATATGAAAAAAATTTTTTTAGTACATCCTCGATCAAAAAAAATTTTTTTAGTACATCCTCGATCAAAAAAAAAATTTTTTAGTACATCCTTGATATGAAAAAATTTTTTTAGTACATCCTCGATCTAAAAAATATTTTTTTAGTACATCCTCGATCAAAAAAAATTTTTTTAGTACATACTCGATCAAAAAAAAATTTTTTAGTACATCCTCGATCTAAAAAAAATTTTTTTAGTACATCCTTGATATGAAAAAATTTTTTTTAATACATCCTCGATCTAAAAAAATTTTTTTAGTACATCCCCGATCTAAGAAAATTTTTTTAGTACATCATCGATCTAAAAAAAATTTTTTTAGTACATCCTTGATATGAAAAAAATTTTTTTAGTACATCATCGATCAAAAAAAATATTTTTAGTACATCCTCGATCTAAAAAATTTTTTTTAGTACATCCTCGATCTAAAAAAATTTTTTTAGTACATCCTCGATCTAAAAAAAATTTTTTTAGTACATCCTCGATCAAAAAAAATTTTTTTAGTACATCCTTGATATGAAAAAAATTTTTTTAGTACATCCTCGATCAAAAAAAATTTTTTTAGTACATCCTCGATCAAAAAAAAAATTTTTTAGTACATCCTTGATATGAAAAAATTTTTTTAGTACATCCTCGATCTAAAAAAATTTTTTTAGTACATCCTCGATCTAAAAAAATTTTTTTTAGTATATCCTCGATTTAAAAAAAAATTTTTTAGTACATCCTTGATATGAAAAAAATTTTTTTAGTACATCCTCGATCAAAAAAAATTTTTTTAGTACATCCTTGATCTAAAAAAAATTTTTTTAGTACATCCTTGATATGAAAAAATTTTTTTTAGTACATCCTCGATCAAAAAAAATTTTTTTAGTACATCCTCGATCTAAAAAAAAATTTTTTTAGTACATCCTTGATATGAAAAAAATTTTTTTAGTACATCCTCGATCAAAAAAAATTTTTTTAGTACATCCTCGATCAAAAAAAAAATTTTTTAGTACATCCTTGATATGGAAAAATTTTTTTAGTACATCCTCGATCTAAAAAATATTTTTTTAGTACATCCTCGATCAAAAAAAATTTTTTTAGTACATCCTCGATCAAAAAAAATTTTTTTAGTACATCCTCGATCTAAAAAAAATTTTTTTAGTACATCCTCGATCTAAAAAAATTTTTTTAGTACATCCTTGATATGAAAAAATTTTTTTAGTACATCCTCGATCAAAAAAAATTTTTTTAGTACATCCTCGATCTAAAAAAATTTTTTTAGTACATCCTCGATCTAAAAAAAATTTTTTAGTACATCCTTGATATGAAAAAATTTTTTTAGTACATCCTCGATCAAAAAAAATTTTTTTAGTACATCCTTGATCTAAAAAAAATTTTTTTAGTACATCCTTGATATGAAAAAATTTTTTTTAGTACATCCTCGATCTAAAAAAAAATTTTTTAGTACATCCTTGATATGAAAAAAATTTTTTTAGTACATCCTCGATCAAAAAAAATTTTTTTAGTACATCCTCGATCTAAAAAAAAATTTTTTAGTACATCCTTGATATGAAAAAATTTTTTAAGTACATCCTCGATCTTAAAAAAATTTTTTTAGTACATCCTAGATCAAAAAAAATTTTTTTTAGTACATCCTCGATCTAAAAAAAAATTTTTTAGTACATCCTTGATATGAAAAAAATTTCTTTAGTACATCCTCGATCTAAAAAAATTTTTTTAGTACATCCTCGATCTAAAAAAAATTTTTTTAGTACATCCTAGATCAAAAAAAATTTTTTTAGTACATCCTCGATCTAAAAAAAATTTTTTTAGTACATCCTTGATATGAAAAAAAATTTTTTAGTACATCCTCGATCAAAAAAAATTTTTTTAGTACATCCTCGATCTAAAAAAAAATTTTTTAGTACATCCTTGATATGAAAAAATTTTTTTAGTACATCCTCGATCTTAAAAAAATTTTTTTAGTACATCCTAGATCAAAAAAAATTTTTTTTAGTACATCCTCGATCTAAAAAAAAATTTTTTAGTACATCCTTGATATGAAAAAAATTTTTTTAGTACATCCTCGATCTAAAAAAATTTTTTTAGTACATCCTCGATCTAAAAAAATTTTTTTAGTACATCCTCGATCTAAAAAAAAATTTTTTAGTACATCCTTGATATGAAAAAATTTTTTTAGTACATCCTCGATCTAAAAAAAATTTTTTTAGTACATCCTAGATCAAAAAAAATTTTTTTAGTACATCCTCGATCTAAAAAAAATTTTTTTAGTACATCCTTGATATGAAAAAATTTTTTTTAGTTCATCCTCGATCTAGAAAAATTTTTTTAGTACATCCTTGATATGAAAAAATTTTTTTAGTACATCCTCGATCTAAAAAAAATTTTTTTAGTACATCCTTGATGTGAAAAAATTTTTTTTTGTACATCCTAGATCTAAAAAAAATTTTTTTAGTACATCCTTGATATGAAAAAAATTTTTTTAGTACATCCTCGATCTAAAAAAATTTTTTAGTACATCCTCGATCTAAAAAAAATTTTTTTAGTACATCCTTGATATGAAAAAATTTTTTTAGTATATCCTCGATCAAAAAAAATTTTTTTAGTACATCCTCGATGTAAAAAAAATTTTTTTAGTACATCCTCGATCTAAAAAAAATTTTTTTAGTACATCCTCGATCTAAAAAAAATTTTTTAGTACATCCTTGATATGAAAAAATTTTTTTAGTACATCCTCGATCTAAAAAAAATTTTTTTAGTACATCCTTGATATGAAAAAAATTTTTTTAGTACATCCTCGATCAAAAAAAATTTTTTTTAGTACATCCTCGATCAAAAAAAATTTTTTTAGTACATCCTCGATCTAAAAAAAATTTTTTTAGTACATCCTTGATATGAAAAAATTTTATTAGTACATCCTCGATCTAAAAAAAAATTTTTTAGTACATCCTTGATATGAAAAAAAATTTTTTAGTACATCCTCGATCAAAAAAAATTTTTTTAGTACATCCTCGATCTAAAATAAATTTTTTTAGTACATCCTTGATATGAAAAAAATTTTTTTAGTACATCCTCGATCTAAAAAAAATTTTTTTAGTACATCCTCGATCTAAAAAAATTTTTTTAGTACATCCTCGATCTAAAAAAATTTGTTTAGTACATCCTCGATATAAAAAAATTTTTTAAGTACATCCTCGATTTTAAAAAAAAATTTTTTAGTACATCCTCGATCTAAAAAAATTTTTTTAGTACATCCTCGATCTAAAAAAAATTTTTTTAGTACATCCTCGATCTAAAAAAAATTTTTTTAGTACATCCTTGATATGAAAAAATTTTTTTAGTACATCCTCGATCTGAAAAAAATTTTTTTAGTACATCCTCGATCAAAAAAAATTTTTTTAGTACATCCTCGATCTAAAAAAAATTTTTTTAGTACATCCTCGATCTAAAAAAATTTTTTTAGTACATCTTCGATCTAAAAAAATTTTTTTAGTACATCCTCGATCTAAAAAAATTTTTTTAGTACATCCTCGATCTAAAAAAATTTTTTTAGTACATCCTCGATCTAAAAAAAATTTTTTTAGTATATCCTCGTTCTAAAAAAATTTTTTCAGTACATCCTCGATCTAAAAAAAATTTTTTAGTACATCCTCGATCTCAAAAAAATTTTTTTAGTACATCCTTGATATGAAAAAATTTTTTTTAGTACATCCTCGATCTAAAAAAAATTTTTTAGTACATCCTTGATCAAAAAAAAAATTTATTTAGTACATCCTTGATATGAAAAAAATTTTTTAGTACATCCTTCATTCGTTTCATTCTTTGAAACGAGGGACTATTACATCATGGAGGGGGAAGGTATGGCCGTTTCCAAAATAACAGTAAATATATTCTTCAGTATATAAGTGATAATAACGCTGTGCACATATTAAGTAAAATTGCATTTTTTTATCATTGAGTGGAGTTGCGTTGAAATATTGGTTGTTGTAAAAAAACTTAAATTAAGATTACAAAGAGAAATGACTAAGAACACGGGTTATGTTTTTAAGAGGAACAGCAATAAAAGTGAAAAATACCAGGGGAAAAGGAAGATTGTTTCCGGGCCCGCGTAGGTGACAGTAAATAAGAGTAAGCGAATAGAAAATAAAAAGAAGCAAAAGAGAAAGAGACAGAGACAGCAAATAGTGAAAGAGAAAAAATTGTAACAAACATCATCCGAGAGTTCAGTTCACTAGTGCCTTAAAAATCGCTGAATGAGATTAAGATATCGGGCTAGGATGAGCATGTTTTGCGATGGGCCGTTAAATGCGAAATTTTCAAACCCTTCAGCCAGATTTGATAAACGAATCGAGTAAAATCGATGATAAATAATGCAAAAGAATAATAATGTTTCGAAATGGCGGATGTATAGCATACAAATAAGATAAGGTTGGAAGTGTAGAGTTCAGTTCATAGTTTAAAAAAGTAAGGATTCACACCTATTGTATAACGTTGTTTCAACAGCAACAGAGAAAGTTGAGCTAAGAGAAATAGAACATTGCTAAAGATGAAGCTGGCAACAGAACAAATGGATTGAATTCAAAAACAATGAGAAAGCAGTTGAATAGAGATCTTCAAAGATTAAACTACGACCTTGATTCGTAACAATCCTTGCCCCTGAAATGTTGCCTTAAACTAGGACGATAAAACAAAATCGGGTAAATCAGCTATTTTCCATTAAATGATTTCTTACATGGCATTCGTACATGCAAAGTTTGTGTGCTCATTGGCTAGGGGGAGCGAACGCAAACGTAAGCACGGTTGAGCTGGCTGGCTACCTTCTCTCAACCTCGCTGACAGGAAACACGAGCGCTTTCGGGTTGCATTCAGCTACCCAGCAAGCAAATGCCGAAGCGCTTCTGTAGCGGGAAAGAGCCAAAAAAGATGATGTTCTATGTGCACCTCTCCAGTTTGAGTTAGTTTTGGGTGCCAATTCACCTCGGCTCGCCCTCTCGGCTGATCGTGTGAGCGAACGACGCGAAAGTCTCAATTTGTGAGCGCAGGAATTCCCAGGAAGCATTTTGGGCGAAGATCCTCCGGTAGCGAGAAGGAGACAAAAGCCTATCGGTCCTATCTGCTGCTCGCTTTCGCAACGCTAGCCGAACTGGCAAATTGAGCATGTGTTGAGCATAAATTCAGACAGTTTTGTCAGAGTGTGGTTGAATGACGCGCCAGCGAAACGGGACTTGGAGAACTTTCTTCAGAAGTTCTTGAGGACTTGTCGTTTCCGGGGCAAACTGCACAGGTAAGCTTACAAGCATTGTTCCTTAAAACATGCGATTACATTCTTCTAATCCCATCATTTTCTGATTATATGTTGGTTTTTACGCGATGAGAGGAAAAAAAAAATCAACAACATCATTTATTCGCCGCACAAATGCTGTTTTCAGAAGACTGCCTAAGATGGAATTCTGATGCATTTCGAATGCCCGCTGAACGATCGCTGGGCTAGCAGAGTTGTGCTACCGTGCAGCTTTAGAGGCCGTCTCAATGACTGGGCCTAGCACTAGCTCAGTTACCAAGTCGTGGACACTTCGTGGCTAGATGGATGCACTTTAACTTAGAATCTAATAGCTAAAAAAGTGTAAAATAAAGAGCGTGGCCTACCGACGCTCTCTTTTATCATCCAAGTCGGCGCCCAAACCGGAGCAGGGAACTCCAGAAACAAAACAAACCACGAGGTACATCGATTAATAGAAAAAAATACACCACATAGCGTTTACAACGTCCAATCCACTCCACTGGAGCCACAGCAAATTGTCGATTCTAAGGTATCTGTGTCCGTTTGCGTTAGCTTCTCCTCACGAGCACGTTAATTCTGAGAACGCTGAACATTAACGCTGAAAATATCTAATAGTATAATATATATACAATAGGTCCTGTTGCTGAGTAATAATAGGTGTTAATGAAAATAAAATCAAACTCTACTTAAGCTAACATAAGTGAGAAGAGATTTCTTTGTTAAAAATCATACGAAAAATTTTTGGGAATAAAATTGCAAAAAAGAGGCTAGCGGTGCCTAAGTACATTGTAAGCCAATTTTTATTCGATGGGCATGCGTTTAAGGTCAGTAGAACTCGCACTCCATCGGAGCTTTAGCTTCAGCTGGCGCTACATTCGCTGGCGAGACCGACCCGTGTTCGATTTCAGGTGATCTTATAAATATAAATGTTCGCTTGGCGAGTAGACCATGTTTAGTTCAACTTCCTTTCTACCTTTGATCGCTGTAAAGTACGCCGGGGGTTAACTTGATTTTAGCCTGCTCATTTAGATTGGTAAAGCTATCTGCTAGAGAGCACGTTCAGGACAGCGCATTACTCAGTTGCATTAGAACCACAACCGGTTTCGGCTCCTTTTTGGCAAAATTTAAATGTCGCACATTTTGTGGACCACAGATGTATCTGTCTGTCTTGTTTGTAATGGCCAGCTGTTGCTCTAGGTATCTCGATGGCCCTGGTTGGTCTTCCTGATGTACCAGAAGTATCGCACGATGTGAGGAAAAAAGCGCATTAGTTCATTGACGTCCGCTGCAACTGTACACTGTCCATCAGCTGCTTTAACTGAGACGGAAACGGAAACAAAGCAATTGTTCGGTCAACCGTTGTTGGAGTTGATAGATGTCGACTTCTCATACTTCTTCAATTGTACGGAATAAGTAGCTATTTGAGAGAGAGAGAGAGAGAGAGAGAGAGAGAGAGAGAGGTTGTTTAAAGTAGCGCTGCGCTCCACTCTATCTCATCGAGTAACGATATCGGCAGAAGCTGCTCAAGGAAGTCTACTAAGTCGGATGCTATATATTTTATGCTAACTGCTTAACACGCTGATTCATTCGGGTCGGTGTAGTTTAAGGTAACAGGAATTACAACAAACAAAAAATTCAATTTTTTTGTGTATTTTTCAATTCCATTTTTTTTTGTGTACGTGATTGCTAGCTTCGTCTTTGAAGGTTTTCTATTGCATTTAATTCATCTTTCTCTGTTTGCTTTTGACACAACCTATACAATTGGCCTATACCTTGCCTTTTGCAAACTATCCTGCACTCCTTTTTCAAGCAAATCTTAACCCTTTTACACCATCTTAGCTAGCCAGAAACGGGGGGTTTATATCAAATTCTTTCTTCTCTTGTTGTTTCTCACAACCTGTGTATAGACTTTTTCGACGAGTGGTTGTTTGGAAGCACCCGTCTCTTTTTCCCTTTTTTTCTTCGGGGTGGCCGAAACTTATCCGAGGCTTTTGCAAAATACAAAAAAGATGCATTTTCGAACAGATCTGTGTTTTGTGTTGTTAGGTGAAGAATATACCCTGTTTTGGCTTAACGAGAGAGAGAGAGCGAGAGAGAGAGAGAGCGGGTCGATCTGAATGAATGAAAGCAAAAACCACCGAATTAGAAAAAAAAACGGTACCGAAAGCAACCCCGAAAAGGCACGAAAGGCCGAGTACTTGCGGTGATCTGAATTCAGCCAACATATTGCGTCGGACGAGTCCGTCCAAAAGAATCGTTTGCTGGCGCACAGACGATGTGCTTGGGCGACTACGGCGGCCTGCAGCTCCATACGTGGCACCGACATATGCCTTTAATGGCGCCGACTCGAGTGCCACCTCGACGTTTCCGTTCACCTCGTATACGGAAGCATCAGCGCCGGCGTCGATCGAACACGTGGAGTTGGAGCGAGTAATTTTCTAGTACACAGGGATCGCCTTTAACAACGAGGGATAACGAGGCTCTCGTTCTCGATGAGATAGTCGTTCCATTTGTTGGCGATTTCCAACGTCACTTCGTCGTCCCATCCAAGCCCGCCAAGTGCGCCAAACTTCCTGCAGTAGTACCTTTGGATGTAGCAGTACTCCTGCGCTAAGACGTAGAGGGTCATGTAGAAATCGACATGAGAATTTTTTAACATCTCTCTTTTCGTCGGCGGTCTGTCGCATTGCGTCATGTTGTCTCGATCTAAACAAAAATTTTTTTAGTACATCCTCGATCTAAAAATATTTTTTTAGTACATCCTCGATCAAAAAAAATTTTTTTTAGTACATCCTCGATCTAAAAAAATTTTTTTAGTACATCCTCGATTTAAAAAAAATTTTTTAGTACATCCTCGATCTAAAAAAAATTTTTTTAGTACATCCTCGATCTAAAAAAATTTTTTTAGTACATCCTCGATTTCAAAAAAATTTTTTTAGTACATCCTCGATCTAAAAAAATTTTTTTAGTACATCCTCGATTTAAAAAAATTTTTTTTAGTACATCCTCGATCTAAAAAAATTTTTTTAGTACATCCTCGATCAAAAAAAATTTTTTTTTAGTACATCCTCGATCTAAAAAAAATTTTTTTAGTACATCTTCGATCAAAAAAAATTTTTTTAGTACATCCACGATCAAAAAAAATTTTTTTAGTACATCCTCGATCTAAAAAAAATTTTTTTAGCACATCCTCGATCTAAAAAAATAGTTTTAGTACATCCTCGATCTAAAAAAATTTTTTTTAGTACATCCTCGATCTAAAAAAAATTTTGTTAGTACATCCTTGATATGAAAAAAATTTTTTTAGTACATCCTTGATCTAAAAAAAATTTTTTTAGTGCATCCTTGAACAAAAAAAAAATTTTATGGATCGTCCTTGATCAAAAAAAAATTTTTTTTCGCTCTCTCTTATTCTTATTGCTTTTATTCTCTCTCAGTCTCCAGATTCTCGCTTATTCTATCAATATTTGACCACGCCCCCCCCCCTCCCCCCTCCTTCTCTGTGAAACATGTTTCCCATACATGAAAATCTTCCTTTTGCTACTAAATTCAACGTTACTTCCTCCGCTCGTGGAGGATTCAGGATTCCAACCCAGCCCTACAAAAAACGACAACCGTAACTCCAATTTTTGGTCAAATTTGAGTTTCTGTTATTTTTGGGCTCTCTGAACTAAGATCTAAGCAAAACAATCGTCAGTCCAGTGGATCGGTGGATCTTCAACGCTGCTGGTTAAAAGATTCGCACGACAAGCGGAGCCAACGTGGATTTTGCGTAAAAGCCATGCGATAGGGACGGGGTTGTGGCGGCAAGGGATGCAAAAGGGTTTCCCAGAGTCAACCCAGAGTTCCGTTGAATGGGAGTGCAAACGATGAACGGACATCAAAACAGTCTTCAGTTGGTACAAAATATATCTTTTACTCTCGATTTTACGCACAGGTGTAAGATGATTTGATTTGATAATCTTTAGGGGTTAATTTTTGACCAAAAAAATGGACTCTGGGGCAAAAAGGAACGCGAAATGTTTGTTTCATTCAAAATTGTTACAAGGCTGTTGTTGGAAGGATGATAACAAACGCTTGCAGTGAGTTGTAGAAAAAAAAATTTCTAGACGAAAAGGTAGAAAAGCTCGAACTTTGCAGAGCTTTTTCTCTTGAGTACCTTGGGGTTTAGCCTCCAAAGCAACGATAAAACAATTGCTCGAGTTGTGAAAAACTTCAGATGTGCTTTCGTTTCAAACCAAGCAGCGTAGACTAAGCGAATCGTTAAGATTTGCAAGTTAATCTGCAGGACTGAGATTGGTTTATTGTGCGTAAAAGCAAAAGATAAATGCAATTATCGTATTAAAGTTTAGCAATAATTTCGATTGCTTCATCCAAAAAAATATATTTTGTTTTGTTTTTGAACGCGTTTTTTTTTCGTATTCAAAGTTGCGCTGAACAAAAAAAAGTTTAAAAAAAAGCCTTTTGTGTGAGTATCTTTTTTTTTCTTTGTGTTCAAAGCTTTGCTGTACGTAAGTAAGTAACTGCCCTGTAGCATTTATCGACATGTACAAGCAAAGGGGTTTGTAATTCAATTTAGATAACGTTTCTTTACAAAAAAAAAACAACATCTCTTCCTTGTTTATAAATGCCATATGCCGCTTACTCGACTCTACGCTTCTTTTTGCAACCCACAAACTTTTATCTTACGAATAAAAAATCATTCATATAGCAAAAAAACGTTAACAAAAACCAACAAAAGACAAAACAACGTCTCATTCTGTTGTAAATTTTAAGGCGTCACAAAATGCAGCAAGAAGAGAAAAACACGCATTCAACATAAAACTATTGAATTAATGTTACTCATTCTTCTTTCCTGGCCCGCTCATGGTTGAGCACGTCTTAGTGAGACATGGCCAGGTTACCAATCGGTTTTCCAGGTCGCTCGGAGCACCTTCTTGGTGGGGCATGAGTCCGGCCAAACCACCGAATTCTGCCACGCCCTGCTCACAAATACCGCCAAAGATAGGCCGTTCGAAGACTGCGTGAGTGCGTTGACGTCCTCCGTGAGCAGAGTCCAGGACTCAGAGACTCATGGCCATAGAGAACGACCGGGCGTATGTGCAGTGTGCGATAGATATCGCGTGCATTTCGTGTGTGTGTGTTGCTCGAGTCTTCTGGAGAACGGAAGAGTTGCTTGGAGCCCATCGTCGGCACGATTCGCAGAAAGAGAGAGAACTCCAGAGTAGCAGAGTAGCAGAACTCCTCTACCACCTCAAGATCGTCACCATCAACTGCTACTCTGCTTCCAAGTCGGGCTCTATCCCGATCAGAGCCACCGGCAAGCAGGTACTTGGTCTTCGACGCATTGATCCAATGGAACCAATCCAACCGCGGCCTCGCGTTTCAGTCGAGTATACGCCTCGCATAACTGCCACAGATGTCCCGTCCGATGATGTCGATGTCCCGTCCGATGAAGCCCAGGAATTGGAGAGATCGGGAGAGAATCGTCGAAGTCCGCGCTTCTCATGACACCTTCCAGAGCGATGTTGAATAAGAGACAAGAGAGCCGATCACCTTGCCTCAGACCCCGGTGTGAGTCGAACGGCTCCGAAAGCATGTTCGACACTCGCACCTTGCACTGTACCCCATCCAAGGTGGGCCCTTAATGCGTGGTGTACAAGTCTTCCCCAGGGGAATCCGTACTGCTGCATGGCGTTTAATAATGAAAATTGCAATGAAAATTCACGTAAATTCACCTGAAACGAACAATATCATCACAAACACGTGATAGCTCCTCAAACGGATCAGATATAAGAGAAGGCTGCGATGAAGTATTGATAACGCTAGATAATTTAAACACAAGTTTCGAACCTGATTCACATTTAACTCGATTCGTTAGCGATTAATATAATATAGAATAGTTACTTACTTATGAGTTTTTTACCCTTTTTTTATACTCTCAATCGTAATTTCCAAAAACAAAGAAAAAAATTCAACAAAAAAATTAAAGTTTTATTTCAAATTTAAATCTTTTGTGCAATTGACTACAACCAACAGGTGTTCGATAGTCATCTTACTGTTCGTATTTTTTTATATTGATATTATATTATGTTTATTTTTTTTAATGTTATTAGCATTTTTGACAAACAGTTTTAATTGCACTTAAATTTTCTTTTGTTATGTATTTTTTGACTGAATATTCAGCAAACTTTCCACTCATCAAATAATATTATCAATTCATCAAAAATAATATTAGTTTGATTGCTTTGAAACTATTTCTTCGTGAAACGTGCTCATAAGTACGCTATAACATCTTTTTTTCATATCAGCAAACGTTTCGCAGTTGCATACATACAGGCGTTACAATACATGAAAACACTTTTTAATAGTTTTTAGTTTGAAAAAGTGCTACAATTAGCAAAAACAGATCAGCTTTCGGTTCCAGTAGTGTAAAATTGTACATTTAAAAACAAATTATTTAGTAAATAATCTCGCCAGCCTTTTATCCCGATATTTGTATGGGAGTGCCCACGGTGGCATTGCTCCAGCCGATCGATGGCATGTGCAGGTGAGCAGCAGAGAGGAAGTTGTCCGAGAAGAGGAGTGCGGTGACAATAAAAAAAAAACCTGACTTCACTTTTGACGTTTATTCGTACGCTTTCCGATACCAAGTTGGCCCTCTCGGGGCCTTGCTAACGAACTTGCTTACTGAATGTATGTGAAAAGGTGAGAGTGTCACCCGTAGGCTATAAAGGCAGCGATCAGCGGGTAAGAGCAGTCGTTGTCGTTGTCAACCTCTGGGAAAAGTAAACATCGAGCGAAGACCGAATAGATTCAATCTGTGTGTGTTTGTTTTTCTGAGCTGTGTGCTAAGCAGTCAAAAGTGGCAATGGAAAGATTAGTGGAAGAATTTACGCGCCCAGGATTAGTGCGAAAGGAGAATTTGGCGGCGCGCTTGATCGAGGCGCAAGCTAGCGGACAGTTCGACAACGACGCTACAGGTGTGACTGGTTTTCACGATGCTGGAGGCTTCTCTGTCTGCTGTTGAGCCAAAATCCGCACCAAATAGAGCTAAAAACCATGCAACGTTACGCGTTTCGTGATGTGAAGGTTTCGATCGAAGCATACGGCGAGGACGTAACTCGCAACGTCAAAGCTTGGTGCCATGAATGCGAGGGAGTTTGCTAGAGTAGCCCGAAGTTTTTATACTGACTCTAAAAGGCGTTGCGTCATCATATGCTGCCCAGCGAGCATTGCATTGATTCAAGTGTTTGGGCCCTTTTCATCCGCGCGAGCGATGTACGAAAGGCAGCGAATAGCAAGCAATGCCGAGATTGCGACGCTATATTGTTCCTCGAACGAGGGAGAAAATGGAAAAATATAGTTAAAAGGCGTGGCGGACAGCAGGAACACACGCAGATAGGTGGCGTGCGCAAGTGGTACGGTTGTGGCAAAAATTGGACACGAAGTGCCCGAGAGTGCAAAGTTAAACAAATAAAGTGTTTTGAATGTGGTAGCTTTGGGCACAAAGCAAGCGAGTGCACAAAAAGCGAGGCTTGTGGCAAGAGTTCCTTTCGCATTTGATCGTAGACGCAGAGAAACCAACGGTACATCGCTATTGAACTGCATTGGCTTCGGTGGAAAGCGTACCCGGGCCGACGGTAGTGCTTCTATGGATGTGTCGATAAATGACCACACCTATCCGGTCAGTGCCAGTAGTTTTTTATTGTGCCAGACGGTACGAATGCATTGTGGGTAGAGCATCCCTGGTGTATTGTTCGACGCGGTGGTAACAAAAAGTATGGTGTAAGGCCTAACACCTCGGCATGTGGAGAAAGAACATAAACAACGTGGAGGATACGCTGCTCGCGGCATGTGTTCCAAGTGGAAAGTGATCAACTAATAGCAGTTTCGGAGAAGTGTCCAGTTACCTGACGGACAAATAATGCCTTTCCGACATCCACCAAGCCGACCAAGGTTTTCGGAATCCAAAGCAGTGGATGATCAGAGGTAGACGAATGGTTGAAGAAAGGCATTGTGAGGCCATGCTACATCAGCATATGCTAGCCGTGTTGCGGTGGTTAAGAAGCAAGACGGAACCAACCGAGATGGCAGCGATTATCGGAAACTTACTTCCATGAGTTTGAAAGACGGATTCCCTGCACCGGTTATCGACGAAGTAGTACAAAAGCTTCAAAAGTCCCCGTGCAGGGAAACGAGTAAGAAGTATACGGCGTTCGCGACGAAACGTGGTTTGTACGAATTCAACCGAGCACCTGTCGGGCTGCGTAATTCACCGGCGGTCTTTATTCGTTACGTGAACGATGTCTTTCGTGATATGAATGCACGTGCAACGTGCTAGATTTGTATATGGATGATATCCACGTCATCCACGGTTCAACGCCAGTAGAGTGTTTATCGAAAACGGCATCAGTGTTAAGAACAGCTGCAGAATACGGCCCAGCGATAAAGTGGAAAAAGTGCCAATTCATGCCACGGGAAGTAAACTTCTTAGGGCGTAGAGTGAAGAATGGAACAATATAACCAGGAGCGGAAAAAATTTTTCGGATCGTCCTTGATCTAAAAAATTTTTTTTTTAGTACATCCTCGATTTAAAAATATTTTTTTAGTACATCCTCGATTTAAAAAAAAATTTTTTAGTTCATCCTCGATCTAAAAAAAATGTTTTTAGTACATCCTCGATCTAAAAAAATTTTTTTAGTACATCCTCGATCTAAAAAAAATTTTTTTAGTACATCCTCGATTTAAAAAAAATTTTTTTAGTACATCCTCGATCTAAAAAAAAATTTTTTAGTTCATCCTTGATATGAAAAAATTTTTTTTAGTACATCCTCGATCAAAAAAAATTTTTTAGAACATCCTCGATCTAAAAAAAATTTTTTTAGTACATCCTCGATCAAAACAAATTTTTTTAGTACATCCTTGATCTAAAAAAAATTTTTTTAGTACATCCTCGATCTAAAAAAAATTTTTTTAGTACATCCTTGATATGAAAAAAATTTTCTAGTACATCCTTGATATGAAAAAAATTTGTTTAGTACATCCTCGATCTAAAAAAATTTTTTTAGTACATCATCGATCAAAAAAAATTTTTTTAGTACATCCTCGATCTAAAAAAAATTTTTTTAGTACATCCTTGGTCAAAAACAAATTTTTTTAGTACATCCTCGATCTAAAAAAAAATCTTTATAGTACATCCTCGATCAAAAAAAATTTTTTTAGTACATCCTCGATCTAAAAAAATTTTTTTAGTACATCCTTGATATTAAAAAAATTTTTTTCGTACATCCTAGATCTAAAAAAATTTTTTTAGTACATCCTCGATCTAAAAAAAATTTTTTTAGTACATCTTCGATCTAAAAATATTTTTTTAGTACATCCTCGATCTAAAAAAAATTTTTTTTGTACATCCTCGATCAAAAAAAATTTTTTTAGTACATCCTTGATATGAAAAATTTTTTTTAGTACATCCTCGATCTAAAAAAAATTTTTTTAGTACATCCTCGATCTAAAAAAAATTTTTTTAGTACATCCTCGATCTAAAAAAAATTTTTTTAGTACATCCTCGATCTAAAAAAAAGCAACGCGGTTGTGTTCGCGCAGGAACAGCCCAAGTAGCATTCGAGCAGTCGATTTGTATGGAAAAAAGTGACATTTTCGAGCGGCTCGCGACGGCTTTATTCGTACGTCCCCCTACGTAGATCCGATCTGTTCGACTGACTGCCTTAAAAGCTGTCCGACCGCTCTCTCTCGCTCTCTCTCTCTCTCTCCGTGAGTTACTCCCATGATTTTCAAAGGGGGACAAACCTTATCAGGTTGTCCTTAGAGGGTCTGCGGTTTGCGGTCTTCGGACCATGTCGTGGCCCTCTTGGAGGAAAAAGAAGGTCCTCCCCGAAAGACCAGGTACTAACGCACACCTGCGTTTCCTTTTATAGCATCCGCAGTGACCCTTAACCTTAGTGCTACGTGGAACTCCAGGCCCGGGAAGCTGATCCCTGATCCCTTCGAGAAGCTGCGGCATGATCTCCGGAAACTGAGGGAACACGCGCACCGGGACGTTTCATCGTTTTGCGGGAGACTTCAACGCGAGACACCAGACCTGGGGCAACGCCGTAGCAACCGAGAACGGGATGCTACGGTTTGAAGATGCGCAAGAAGCAGGCTCAGTTCTGCACCCGTTCCAAACCAACATTTCACCAGAGAGGAAGAAACCTACTCTGGACATCTCGAGACACCGGTGCGGCCAACTGGAGCAACTTCAAGCGGATCGTCAGTGACAACCTCGAACAACGGGTGCAGCACGCCACACGACGATGGAGGACATCGACGCAGGCTCATCACTAGGCTCGTACGTAGCTTAAGGGTAGCCGAGAAACACCTCATGAAAGTTGCGAAACTCTCCAGGAGATCAGGAAATCAGGAGATAGGGCCCAATACCAGGCGCCTCGGTAAGGTAGTTAGGGACAGATTGAATGATCAGCTAGGAACGCTCCCTTTTCGAAGGAGATTCGCAGTTCCATGTTCCACAGCAACTCTCGGCCCTTTTTGTGGCGAGTAACTAAAGTGCTGAAGAATTGGCCCCATGGGTGAAGCCCCAAAGCTATTCGCTGAACATTTTGCTCACGCTCATCGAGTGAGCGACACGACGCCGTTGCGCTAGCGCCAGGCTCTTTATTTTCTTCCTCTGACACTGACCGGACCTCCCTTGGGTGAGGTCCCGGGCACTCATAAAGTACGGTGTCGGATTTAAAGCTCCTCTGGACGGGACAACATTTTTAACACGATGTTAAAACACACGTTGGCCATGGGAGCTGTGAGCTTTTTAAGGCCAGCATCTTTAACACAGCTGTCTGGTGCTTGGGGTGTTTCCCGACGATATGGAAACTTGCAAAAGTCGTTCCAATCCGGAGAACTAGATTTTTGAGTGGGTGATTTACACTCGCATCGAAGCCCACTGGTGCAGCTGCAGCGTGTCCTGAACCTCATCAATGACGCAAAGCTGTGTGGAAAGTCAACCGCGATGGACCCTTCTGGACATCGCAAAAGGCTTTCGACAACGTTTGGCAACGGTGGGCTTATTGCGTAAGCTTCGTGTCCAGCAATTTCCGACGTCAAGGAGTTGGTGAGAATCATTCAGTCCTATCTGAGTTCTCGTACGTCGGACAATGTACTGTGCTGGCGTTTCACACAGGGGAGTGTCCTAGGACCACTCGCTTGTGCGCTTGTTTTACGTCGGATGTTCCCGACTTGGCTGTTAAAACGCACACGACACTGCCATTTTGTACTCCCTCGGTGGAAGACTTCAGCGAGGATTGGATAATTTACCTCAACGAGTGGAGGATAAGAGTCAAGTTTGCAAAGACCCAGGTGATGGTGGTCCCCGTAAAAAAAAACGTCGGATGCCTTATGGCTTCCATCGTGCGTAAGGTGAAACCCATCGAAAGCTTTCCTTCAGGAAGCATGTAGATCACCTTGGCTCCAAAAAACACTTGGACTCTTTTGATGAGTTTGGTTCCACTCATCGCTGCGCGCCACGCTCGCGGACAATAAACTTATTCTCTACCGCGCCAAGTCATCCTGCCGGTGCTGATGTACGAATCCAATGTTTGGAGCAATGGCTTAAACGCGGATAGGCTAGTGGTGCAGAGAACAGACCAGAACAAGTTGCTGAAGATGATTCTCAATCTGCCCACTAGGGACCTGCGTCTAGATGCAGGGATCCCACTGATAAGTGAGCGCCGATTGAAGCCGATCTCATGCGTCTCCAACTCACCTCCCGGAACTCAGCGTATGCTTTGATCCGGGACCTTTTTAGGTGAATTTTTTAAGTAGTGTGTAGATAGGTGTAGGTTTTTATCTAGTTCTAAGGTAGTTAGATTTAATTTTAAGCAAAAATGGGGTCCGTCCCCGATAGATGGCCTTGCGTGCCTGAGATTTTTTCTAGCCAGGTAGGGAAAGTTTTAGGCAGAACAGCTTAGGGCCGGTACCAATGACTAGACAGGATTGAACAAATTATAAGGCTCAGTAGCCACACCTAGCGTGTAGATACTCAGGAATCAGAGTAGGAACCAAGATTAGAGGATGTCATCACGTTTTTAGGGGTGTCATCACCAAAGTTGTAGAGAAACATTAGTATATAAAATAAAAATTATATGCCATTTATTGGTCCTTCAGAGTAAGAGCAGGCAGTCGTTGTCGTTGTCAACCTCTGGAAAAGTAAACATCGAGCAAAGACCGAACAGATTCAATCTGTGTGTGTTTGTTTTTTTCTGAGCTGTGTGCTAAGCAGTCAAAAGTGAGAATGGAAAGATTAGTGGAAGAATTTACGCGCCCAGGATTAGTGCGAAAGGAGGATTTTGCAAGGCGCGCTTGATCGAGGCGCAAGCTAGCGGACAGTTCGACAACGATGTGACTGGTTTTCACGATGCTGGAAGCTTCTCTGTCTGCTGTTGAGCCAAAATCCGCACCAAATAGAGCTAAAACCCATGCAACGTTACTCGTTTCGTGATGTGAAGGTTTCGATCGAAGCATACGGCGAGGACGTAAATCGCGACGTCAAAGCTTGGTGCCATGAATGCGAGCGAGTTTGCTAGAGTAGCCCGAAGTTTTTATACTGACTCTAAAAGGCGTTGCGTCATCATATGCTGCCCAGCGAGCATTGCATTGATTCAAGTGTTTGGGCCCTTTTCATCCGCGCGAGCGATGTACGAAAGGCAGCGAATAGCGCAAGCAATGCCGAGATTGACGAAAGCAGCCTCGTGGAGTACAGTGCGGTTGGACATGGCGCATAACAGCTGAGGCTAGAACAAGAGCGAATGGAAAATATAGTTAAAACGAGTGGCGGACAGCAGGAACACACGCAGATAGGTGGCGTGCGCAAGTGGTACGGTTGTGGCAAAAATTGGACACGAAGTGCCCGAGAGTGCAAAGTTAAACAAATAAAGTGTTTTGAATGTGGTAGCTTTGGGCACAAAGCAAGCGAGTGCACAAAAAGCGAGGCTTGTGGCAAGAGTTCCTTTCGCATTTGATCGTAGACGCAGAGAAACCAACGGTACATCGCTATTGAACTGCATTGGCTTCGGTGGAAAGCGTACCCGGGCCGACGGTAGTGCTTCTATGGATGTGTCGATAAATGACCACACCTATCCGGTCAGTGCCAGTAGTTTTTTATTGTGCCAGACGGTACGAATGCATTGTGGGTAGAGCATCCCTGGTGTATTGTTCGACGCGGTGGTAACAAAAAGTATGGTGTAAGGCCTAACACCTCGGCATGTGGAGAAAGAACATAAACAACGTGGAGGATACGCTGCTCGCGGCATGTGTTCCAAGTGGAAAGTGATCAACTAATAGCAGTTTCGGAGAAGTATCGCAACGCGCTCGAACGCGAGTTCAACCAAAACAGGGTCAGGTTGGGTTTCAACAAGAGTCGTGTCCAGTCACGTTGGAGATAATACCGGACGGACAAATAATGCCTTTCCGACATCCACCAAGTCGACCAAGGTTTTCGGAATCCAAAGCAGTGGATGATCAGAGGTAGACGAATGGTTGAAGAAAGGCATTGTTAGGCCATTCTACATCAGAATATGCTAGCCGTGTTGTGGTGGTTAAGAAGCAAGACGGAACCAACCGAGATGGCAGCGATTATCGGAAACTTACTTCCATGATTTTGAAAGACGGATTCCCTGCACCGGTTATCGACGAAGTAGTACAAAAACTTCAAAAGTCCCCGTGCAGGGAAACGAGTAAGAAGTATACGGCGTTCGCGACGAAACGTGGTTTGTACGAATTCAACCGAGCACCTGTCGGGCTGCGTAATTCACCGGCGGTCTTTATTCGTTACGTCGACTATGTCTTTCGCGATATGAATGCACGTGCAACGTGCTCGATTTGTATATGGATGATAGCCACGTCATCCACGGTTCAACGCCAGTAGAGTGTTTATCGAAAACGGCATCAGTGTGAAGAACAGCTGCAGAATACGGCCCAGCGATAAAGTGGAAAAAGTGCCAATTCATGCCACGGGAAGTAAACTTCTTAGGGCGTAGAGTGAAGAATGGAACAATATCACCAGGAACGGAAAAAATAAGTGCAGTGAAAAATTTTAAAGTCCCGCAAAATGTGAAAGCAGTACAGGCTTTCCTTGGGTTGACTGGATTTTTCAGAAAGTTTGTGCCGGATTACTCGAAAATAGCTAAACCGTTAACGGATCTCTTAAAGAAGGATGTGCCTTTTGTGATGAATGCGTGTGCGTTGAAAGCTTTTCAACAATTAAAAGAAGAACTAGCGAAAGAACCTGTGCTAATGTTGTTCAACCCGGAAGCAAAAACAGAACTCCACACTGACGCTTCCAAAGTAGGTTTTGGTGCAGCGCTGATGCAATGGGTTGAAGGAAAATTGCATCCGGTATACTATTGGAGCAAAAAGACAAGTGAATCAGAGGCCAACAAGCATAGCTACATACTCGAAGCAAAAGCAGTGTATCTTGCAATTAAGAAGTTTAGGCAGTACCTTTTGGGCCTTCCGTTTAAACTGGTGACAGATTGTGCCGCTTTTAAAAGTACGTTAAAGAAAACTGAAGTGCCACAAGAAGTGTTGCCGTGAGTCATGTTCCTGCAAGACTTTGTTTTCGAGACAGAACACAGATCGGGCAAAAGAATGCAACACGTTGACTGTTTGAGTCGCTACCCAGAGGAAGTGATGATTGTGTCGAGCGAGTTAACGGCACGGATTCGAAAAAATCAGCAACAGGACGAGATGATCAGGGCCATTAGTGAAATTCTGGCAGATAGGCCATATGGATCGTACAAAAGTAAAGGGGGTTTGTTGTACAACGTTGTGGATGGGAACGATCTGTTAGTGATCCCACGAAACATGCGGAAGCAGATCGTCGATGACGCTCATAATGAGGGCCACTATGGTGTGCAGCGTACTATCCATGGCATAAAACAAAAGTATTGGATCCCGCATCTAGAGATTTTGGTGAAGCGTCATATCGCCAACTGCGTAAAGTGTATTTTACACAACAAAAAGCTAGGACGGCAAGATGGCTTTTTGAGTCCGATCGATAAGGAAGATGCACCCCTACATACCCTCCACCTAGATCATTTGGGACCCATGGATGCGACGTCTAAACAATACAGATATATTCTGACTATGGTAGACGGTTTTTCGAAATTTGTTTGGCTCTATCCCACCAGAACGACGAATACCGAAGAAGTCCTTCAGAAACTACAGAACTGGTCTTCCATATTTGGGTTGCCGTCACGTGTGGTTACAGATAGAGGAACAGCATTTACGGCGAAGGCGTTCGAAGAGTTTATTCGGAGTCACGCGATTGATCACATTGTTACGACAACGGGTGTACCTCGTGGAAACGGGCAGGCGGAGCGGATCAATCGAACGGTGTTATCGATCTTGGGCAAATTGGTGATGGAGGATCCTGCAAAATGGTACAAAGGCGTCGGCCGGGTCCAACGTGCGATTAACGGGCATTATAATTCATCTACGGGAAGATCGCCGTTTGAGCTCATGTTCAGTATTAGGATGAAATATTTGTCGGACGATTCGTTGAAAGATATGCTGGAGCGGGAATGGTATGAAGAATATGAGCGCGATAGGCAAGAAATAAGAAATGATGCAAAGAAAGCGATCGAGCAGGCACAGACAGGGTATAAAGAGCACTTCGATAAGAAAAGAAAATCGGAGTATGGTTATCAGGTCGGGGATTTAGTAGCGATAAAAAGAACGCAGTTTATTAGCGGGAAAAAGCTGGCTAATGAATTTTTAGGCCCATACCGAATAACAAAGGTAAACCGAAATGGGCGGTACAAAGTAGAAAGGGCAGCCGACTTTGAAGGGCCTCGCGTTACGGCCACCAGCGAGGATAACATAAAACTGTGGGCCTATGCGACGGTAGAATCGGAATATGAGGAAGAATAGCTAGTGTTGTAACAAAAGGGGGAAAAGAAGATCTTAAGCTAAATTTCAGACTTCAAGGATCGAAGTTCGTCAGGAAAGGCCGAATGTGAAAAGGTGATAGTGTCACCCGTAGGCTATAAAGGCAGCGATCGCGGGTAAGACAGTCAGTCGTTGTCAACCTCTAGAAAAATAAACATCGAGCGAAGACCGAATAGATTCAATCTGTGTGTTTTTTTTCCCCTCCGACTGTACTCTTTCTTACATATATATATATATACATACAAACATTCATTTTTATTTATAAGATTACAAAATCGGTCGCCAGCTTTCACGGCTATTGATCGTCCAGGCGATCGTTGGCGAAATCTAGAGAGAGTTTTCCCATACTGGAATTTTGGAGAGGTCTTTGAGGCCTTACCTTGGGTAGGGGACAAACTCTCACTCAAAGCTTCTTGAATAGAAAACACGAAGCGTTTGGTTTGCTTGTCTCTGGACTGTGTCTCTCTCCTGCCGTCCAGCTCAAAATCGATACTTTATTTGCACTCAAACATTGTTTTTGGGTTTTTGGAGCTTATTTAATTAACATTGTTGACTTTCATATCATAATAAACATAAATGTTTTTTTTTGTAAGGCGTTTCCGTTGCGGTCGCGATGACCCCACGAAGAAACGCTTCTACTCGGCTGTTCTGTTCGGGTTCATGCGGATATATATTCTTTTCCTTGAGTCGGTTAGTGTGCCACTTTTCATTAGTGCATTGATCATCTATTTTGTGCATTCTTTACTTGAGTGTGGGAAACGGTGCCAAATGGTTCAGGTTGGTTCAAGCTTAATGTGTTTCAGTAGTGTATCAGTCTTCATTAGAGTAGGGTGTTTTGCAGGCATGCTACAAGATAAGAGCACATACCTATCGCCTTTGGAAGTCAGCCAGATCTTGCCAGTCGTCAGTAACCGATTTCCATTTGCTACAGATTTGTGCTGGTACCGGATCATCCCATCCAATTTTCTGAAGCCACAACTCCTGCATCAGCAATTTCGCGCGTATGATTACTGGAGCGATCAATCCAAGGGGGTCAAACATTCGAGCAATGTTTGACAATATGTACCGCATGGTGAGGTGGGTGTTATTAATTGTCGGCGTCGACTCGAAACACAGAGTATCCATTTCGGGCTTCCAAGCGATGCCAAGTGCCTTCACTGTTTCGTTCGGAAACAAACTGCAGGGAAGACTGTGTGACCGATGTGTTCCGCTGGTAGGCCGGCAAGCACACGTCCACTGCACGTTAGATGTCCACGTTCGAAGTTCGAATCCTCCTTTGGAGAGCACAACTCGGTTAATTGTTGGCGAAGCGCATACGAGGGCTTCCTTTACGCTGTTCGCACCACCGATGAAATCGGGAAAACATAGAAGTTTGTTTTTTAGAGCGCGTGTAGCGAGTGGCCAAGAACGAGGAACGAGGATGGAGCTAAACCATATGTTACCGTAGCTACAGCTCATACAATCTAATCGTCGATCGTCTGGTGAGAAACGGAAGAAGATGCGAAACTAATCGTCGATCGTCTGGTGGTGCAGCACAATTTGTCTATACAGTTTTTGGCAATATCAGCTACGACAGCGATCTTATGAGTTCGAAATCGCAAAATGATGTCGATGAGTTCATCTTGAACCGTAGGTCCAACTCGTAATGTTTCATTCAACGAGAAACCAAACGTCGGCGTTTGTGCCGAACCATCAAATACAACTCTAACCTTCGTTGTGGTGCTTGTTGCCTTCAAAAACTGTACGCTAATAAGAGGTAGATATAATAAGCAGCTGTATGTGCCCCAGTTCCAATAAACTCGCTTCATGAATGCTTGGTACGCCCCCATTCGAAGTGCTGAGAGTCGCGTTCCAATCTACGCTCAACGCTGCTCAAAGCACACGAATAGCTTGAGCTCTAGACATTCGCGCGAGACATTTTGGGAGGCGAACAATAGATCTCTACGCGGTGTCGTCACGTGCCGTGGTGGCCACGTTGTACTGTATCATTTACCCGTAAGTTCCGCTCAGTTCCAAAATCAGTTCCAAAACGACTCCTCCAGAGGCGGTCATCCAGAGTGCTCGACGGCAGTTGTGCCGGTCATTACCCAGCCAAACACACTGTGCATCAGTTCATGAGCAGCTTTAGCAAAAACAAGCGATCCGCTCAAGGCACACTAGATGGTGTATTTCAATCGTTGGTGTTTTTATATCGCGCGCGCGTGTGTTGGGAGATTCAGAGACATCTGCACTGCAAACGAACTGCATGCGGGAGACAATTCGCGTACGGTTTTTTTTTTTTTTTTGCAGATTGGCCTGCTCCAACGATAGTAACCTCTCACCTTTTCGTTGCTTCAGCCGCAGTCGGTGAGCGAGGCCCCATCGCTAATTAGGCAGTAGGCTGCGATGCGCTGTCCACGAGAGCTCGCGCAGGATGAGCGATTGTTTTGTGTTGTTTATGGCCGTGGTGAGATGTAAATGTGTATTAGTGTGTGTGTGTGTGTAGCATTACAGTGACGCCATTTGTACTGTGATGGGCAATCACGAGCCAATGTGATCTTTCCCGCAGACAATTCGATCGATGAATCGATGACGCTCCTTTGGTTCCATCGCTTCGAAACGCGGGCATCATGCGCGATGTAGCAGCAAAACTAGGCATGGCGAGGAACGTTTATTCACCGTTCAGTTCCTCGAGTCATTGTCCACGCGACGTCTGACGGGGTGTTTACTGGTAAAGTCTCCAATACACGCATCGTACGACGATGTGGGCACGGAATTAAACCGTCGTACTTCTTCGGGTTGGTGTCACTCGATGCGTGTTCCTCTTAATCGCCGTAATGTAGCTATGGGCAGCTTAGCTACTTTGTAGATGTTCGAGAATGCTTCCCCCAAGTGCCCGTGTCTTCTCGCAAATGCTGCAATATCTTTTTGTGTCGCTCAAATTCATCTACAAGATGGTGCAGTGATGCTACGCTTTCCTTCTGTGCAGCAGGAATGGCAAAGAATGGCTTGTAAATGGCGCTCTTTTTAAGCACATACTCATTGGAGTATCGCTCAGTTAATGTGTTCCACGCCTAAATCGTAATTAGCCGCGCGCTTATGGTGATTGACTCTATCATTTGAGCCGCCTCTCCTTTCACAGCGGCGCGCAAATAGTGGAATTTTTGTATCGCCGGTAAGTCTCCGTTTGCATGGATGAGGCACGCAAAACGTATCGCGGAATGTCAACCATTGCATATAATTTGATCTGCTCATAGCATGGAGCAAAACTCGCCTATAATTGCTCCTCTATTTAGCAATCGTCAACATCACTGAAACACTAGTGAACTATATTTTCAGATGCTTTTCATGTACATTCAATAACAATCCCCACTAGTTATATATATCTTTAAGTCAATATGTCTTTATCCATTGCAGTGTAATTATTCCGAATTTTGAAAAACACAAAAACCTTCACATGATTTTGTCCAATAGTAAAAAATAACAAAATTAACAGTCACATACTTGAGGCGCAGAAGAGGAAGTGAATTAAATTATTTATTAAAATACACATCAAGGCGAGATTTGGATGAATTATAATAAAAAGTTACAAAAAAAAGGAGCTGCAATTCATCAAGCGATATTGGAGACGTTTATATGCCATAACAGAAATTGTGTAGCTTCGTAACGACCCTTAAACTAAGTTTCGTCGGTATACGATGGAGTTAGTCGCGGGTGTAGCCGTAGCAAATTCCGTGGAACATAGCCTTCCCTTCCAATTGTGTTGCGTACCCTCCACCATTCTCTCTCCGCCTCATCTCCTTTTCGAATCATAAGAAGCTTATCGTTTACAAAGCAGCTCAATTCATCCGACTGTTGAGTGTTCTCCATTGTTTAAAATTCCCCGCTTTTCTTGTATACTGTAAAGGTATTCTGAACAGCCATCAAATCCTTCTTCGGCTTCTTCGCATTTTTCGGCCGGTGTTTCATTATCAGACAAGGTAGCTGCAAACAAACAATTTTTTTAGTACATCCTTGATATGAAAAAAAATTTTTAAGTACATCCTTGATATGAAAAAAATTTTTTTAGTACATCCTTGATCTAAAAAAAATTTATTTTGTACATCCTTGATTTAAAAAAAATTTTTCTAGTACATCCTCGATCTAAAAAAATTTTTTTAGTACATCCTCGATTTAAAAAAAATTTTTTAGTACATCCTCGATCTAAAAAAATTTTTTAGTACATCCTCGATCTATAAAAAATTTTTTTAGTACATCCTCGATCTAAAAAAAATTTTTTTAGTACATCCTCGATCTAAAAATATTTGTTTAGTACATCCTCGATCTAAAAAAATTTTTTTAGTACATCCTTGATATGAAAAAGTTTTTTTAGTACATCCTCGATCAAAAAAAATTTTTTAGTACATCCTCGATCTAAAAAAAAATTTTTTAAGTACATCCTCGATTTAAAAAAAATTTTTTTAGTACATCCTCGATCTAAAAATAATTTTTTTAGTACATCCTCGATCTAAGAAAATTTTTTAGTACATCCTCGATCTAAAAATAATTTTTTTAGTACATCCTCGATCTAAAAAAATTTTTTAGTACATCCTCGATCTATAAAAAATTTTTTTAGTACATCCTCGACCTAAAAATAATTTTTTTAGTACATCCTCGATCAAAAAAAATTTTTTTAGTACATCCTCGATCAAAAAAAATTTTTTTTAGTACATCCTCGATCTAAAAAAATTTTTTTAGTACATCCTCGATCAAAAAAAATTTTTTAGTACATCCTCGATCTAAAAAAAATTTTTAGTACATCCTTGATATGAAAAAAATTTTTTTAATACATCCTCGATCTAAAAAAAAATTTTAGCACATCCTCGATCTAAAAAAATTTTTTTAGTACATCCTCGATCTAAAAAAATTTTTTTAGTACATCCTCAATCAAAAAAAATTTTTTTAGAACATCCTCGATCTAAAAAAATTTTTTTAGTACATCCTTGATATGAAAAAAATTTTTAAGTACATCCTCGATCAAAAAAAATTTTTTTAGTACATCCTTGATATGAAAAAATTTTTTTAGTACATCCTCGATCTAAAAAAATTTTTTTAGTACATCCTCGATCTAAAAAAATTTTTTTAGTACATCCTCGATCTAAAAAAAAATTTTTTAGTACATCCTTGATATGAAAAAAATTTTTAAGTACATCCTCGATCAAAAAAAATTTTTTTAGTACATCCTTGATATGAAAAAATTTTTTTAGTACATCCTCGATCTAAAAAAAATTTTTATAGTACATCCTCGATCTAAAAAAAATTTTTCTAGTACATCCTCGATCTAAAAAAAATTTTTTTAGTACATCATCGATTTTAAAAAAATTTTTCTAGTACATCCTCGATCTAAAAAAATTTTTTTAGTACATCCTCGATCTAAAAAAATTTTTTTAGTACATCCTCGATCTAAAAAAATTTTTTAGTACATCCTCGTTTTAAAAAAAATTTTTTTAGTACATCCTCGATTTAAAAAAAATTTTTCTAGTACATCCTCGATCTAAAAAAATTTTTTTAGTACATCCTCGATCAAAAAAAATTTTTTTAGTACATCCTCGATCTAAAAAAAATTTTTTTAGTACATCCTTGATATGAAAAAATTTTTTTTAGTACATCCTCGATCTAAATAAATTTTTTTAGTACATCCTCGATCTAAAAAAAATTTTTTTAGTACATCCTAGATCAAAAAAAATTTTTTTAGTACATCCTCGATCTAAAAAAAATTTTTTTAGTACATCCTTGATATGAAAAAAATTTTTTTAGTACATCCTCGATCTAAAAAATTTTTTTAGTACATCCTCGATCAAAAAAAATTTTTTTAGTACATCCTTGATATGAAAAAATTTTTTTAGTACATCCTCGATCTAAAAAAATTTTTTTAGTACATCCTCGATCAAAAAAAATTTTTTTAGTACATCCTCGATCTAAAAAAAATTTTTTTAGTACATCCTAGATCAAAAAAAATTTTTTTAGTACATCCTCGATCTAAAAAAAATTTTTTCAGTACATCCTTGATATGAAAAAATTTTTTTAGTACATCCTCGATCTAAAAAAATTTATTTAGTACATCCTCGATCAAAAAAAATTTTTTTAGTACATCCTTGATATGAAAAAATTTGTTTAGTACATCCTCGATCTAAAAAAATTTTTTTAGTACATCCTCGATCTAAAAAAAATTTTTTTGTACATCCTCGATCAAAAAAAATTTTTTTAGTACATCCTTGATATGAAAAAAATTTTTTTAGTACATCCTCGATAAAAAAAAATTTTTTAGTACATCCTCGATGTAAAAAAATTTTTTTTAGTACATCCTCGATCTAAAAAAATGTTTTTAGTACATCCTCGATCAAAAAAAATTTTTTTAGTACATCCTCGATCTAAAAAAATTTTTTTAGTACATCCTCGATCTAAAAAAAATTTTTTTAGTACATCCTCGATCAAAAAAAATTTTTTTAGTACATCCTCGATCTAAAAAAAATGTTTTTAGTACATCCTTGATATGAAAAAAATTTTTTTAGTACATCCTCGATCAAAAAAAATTTTTTTAGTACATCCTCGATCTAAAAAAATTTTTTTAGTACATCCTCGATCTAAAAAAAATTTTTTTAGTACATCCTCGATCTAAAAAAATTTTTTTAGTACATCCTCGATCTAAAAAAAATTTTTTTAGTACATCCTTGATATGAAAAAAATTTTTTTAGTACATCCTCGATCAAAAAAAATTTTTTAGTACATCCTCGATGTAAAAAAATTTTTTTTAGTACATCCTCGATCTAAAAAAATTTTTTTAGTAAATCCTCGATCAAAAAAAATTTTTTTAGTACATCCTCGATCAAAAAAAATTTTTTTAGTACATCCTCGATCTAAAAAAAAATTTTTTAGTACATCCTTGATATGAAAAAATTTTTTTAGTACATCCTCGATCTAAAAAAAATTTTTTTAGTACATCCTTGATATGGAAAAAATTTTTTTAGTATATCCTCGATCAAAAAAAATTTTTTTAGTACATCCTCGATCTAAAAAAAAATTTTTTAGTACATCCTTGATATGAAAAAAAATTTTTTAGTACATCCTCGATAAAAAAAAAATTTTTAGTACATCCTCGATGTAAAAAAATTTTTTTTTTACATCCTCGATCTAAAAAAATTTTTTTAGTACATCCTCGATCAAAAAAAATTTTTTTAGTACATCCTCGATCTAAAAAAAATTTTTTTAGTACATCCTTGATATGAAAAAAATTTTTTTAGTACATCCTCGATCAAAAAAAATTTTTTTAGTACATCCTCGATCTAAAAAAATTTTTTTTAGTACATCCTTGATATGAAAAAAATTATTTTAGTACATCCTCGATCAAAAAAATTTTTTTAGTACATCCTCGATCTAAAAAAAACTTTTTTAGTACATCCTTGATATGGAAAAATTTTTTAAGTACATCCTCGATAAAAAAAAATTTTTTAGTACATCCTCGATGTAAAAAAATTTTTCTTAGTACATCCTCGATCTAAAAAAAATTTTTTAAGTACATCCTCGATAAAAAAAATTTTTTTAGTACATCCTCGATCAAAAAAAATTTTTTTAGTACATCCTCGATCTAAAAAAAATTTTTTTAGTACATCCTTGATATGAAAAAAAATTTTTTAGTACATCCTCGATAAAAAAAAATTTTTTAGTACATCCTCGATGTAAAAAAATTTTTTTTAGTACATCCTCGATCTAAAAAAATTTTTTTAGTACATCCTCGATCAAAAAAAATTTTTTTAGTACATCCTCGACCAAAAAAAATTTTTTTAGTACATCCTCGATATGAAAAAAATTTTTTTAGTACATCCTCGATCAAAAAAAAATTTTTTAGTACATCTTCGATCTAAAAATAATTTTTTTAGTACATCCTTGATATGAAAAAAATTTTTTTAGTACATCCTCGATCAAAAAAAATTTTTTTAGTACATCCTCGATCTAAAAAAATTTTTTTAGTACATCCTCGATCTAAAAAAAATTTTTTTAGTACATCCTCGATCAAAAAAAATTTTTTTAGTACATCCTCGATCTAAAAAAAACTTTTTTAGTACATCCTTGATATGGAAAAATTTTTTTAGTACATCCTCGATAAAAAAAAATTTTGTAGTACATCCTCGATGTAAAAAAATTTTTTTTAGTACATCCTCGATCTAAAAAAAATTTTTTTAGTACATCCTCGATCTAAAAAAATTTTTTTAGTACATCCTCGGCCTAAAAAAAATTTTTTTAGTACATCCTCGATTTAAAAAAAATTTTTTAGTACATCCTCGATCTAAAACAAATTTTTTTAGTACATCCTCGATCTAAAAAAATTTTTTTAGTACATCCTCGATTTAAAAAAAATTTTTTTAGTACATCCTCGATCTAAAAAAATTTTTTTAGTACATCCTCGATTTAAAAAAATTTTTTTAGTACATCCTCGATTTAAAAAAATTTTTTAGTACATCCTCGATCTAAAAAAATTTTTTTAGTACATCCTCGATTTAAAAAAAATTTTTTTAGTACATCCTCGATCTAAAAAAATTTTTTTAGTACATCCTCGACCTAAAAAAAATTTTTTTAGTACATCCTCGATCTAAAAAAATTTTTTTAGTACATCCTCGATCTAAAAAAATTTTTTTAGTACATCCTCGATCTAAAAAAATTTTTTTAGTACATCCTTGATATGAAAAAATTTTTTTTAGTACATCCTCGATTTAAAAAAAATTTTTTAGTACATCCTCGATCTAAAAAAAATTTTTTTAGTACATCCTCGATCTAAAAAAATTTTTTTAGTACATCCTCGATTTAAAAAAAATTTTTTTAGTACATCCTCGATCTAAAAAAATTTTTTTAGTACATCCTCGATCTAAAAAAAATTTTTTTAGTACATCCTTGATATGAAAAAATTTTTTTTAGTACATCCTCGATTTAAAAAAAATTTTTTAGTACATCCTCGATCTAAAAAAAATTTTTTTAGTACATCCTCGATCTAAACAAATTTTTTTAGTACATCCTCGATTTAAAAAAAATTTTTTTAGTACATCCTCGATCTAAAAAAATTTTTTTAGTACATCCTCGATTTAAAAAAAATTTTTTTAGTACATCCTCGATTTAAAAAAAATTTTTTAGTACATCCTCGATCTAAAAAAATTTTTTTAGTACATCCTCGATTTAAAAAAAATTTTTTAGTACATCCTCGATCTAAAAAAAATTTTTTTAGTACATCCTCGATCTAAAAAAATTTTTTTAGTACATCCTCGACCTAAAAAAAATTTTTTTAGTACATCCTCGATCTAAAAAAATTTTTTTAGTACATCCTCGATTTAAAAAAAATTTTTTTAGTACATCCTCGATTTAAAAAAATTTTTTTAGTACATCCTCGATCTAAAAAAAATTTTTTTAGCACATCCTCGATCTAAAAAAATTTTTTTAGTACATCCTCGACCTAAAAAAAATTTTTTTAGTACATCCTCGATCTAAAAAAATTTTTTTAGTACATCCTCGACCTAAAAAAAATTTTTTTAGTACATCCTCGATCTAAAAAAATTTTTTTAGTACATCCTCGATTTAAAAAAATTTTTTTAGTACATCCTCGATCTAAAAAAATTTTTTTAGTACATCCTCGATCTAAAAAAAATTTTTTTAGTACATCCTTGATTTAAAAAAATTTTTTAGTACATCCTCGATCTAAAAAAATTTTTTTAGTACATCCTCGATTTAAAAAAAATTTTTTTAGTACATCCTCGATCTAAAAAAATTTTTTTAGTACATCCTCGACCTAAAAAAAATTTTTTTAGTACATCCTCGATCTAAAAAAATTTTTTTAGTACATCCTCGATTTAAAAAAAATTTTTTTAGTACATCCTCGATCTAAAAAAATTTTTTTAGTACATCCTCGATCTAAAAAAATTTTTTTAGTACATCCTTGATATGAAAAAATTTTTTTTAGTACATCCTCGATTTAAAAAAAATTTTTTAGTACATCCTCGATCTAAAAAAAATTTTTTTAGTACATCCTCGATCTAAAAAAATTTTTTTAGTACATCCTCGATTTAAAAAAAATTTTTTTAGTACATCCTCGATCTAAAAAAATTTTTTTTAGATCGAGGATGTACTAAAAAAATTTTTTAGTAGATCGAGGATGTACTAAAAAAAATTTTTTTAATACATCCTCGATCTAAAAAAATTTTTTTAGTACATCCTCGATTTAAAAAAAATTTTTTTAGTACATCCTCGATCTAAAAAAATTTTTTTAGTACATCCTCGACCTAAAAAAAATTTTTTTAGTACATCCTCGATCTAAAAAAATTTTTTTAGTACATCCTCGATTTAAAAAAAATTTTTTTAGTACATCCTCGATTTAAAAAAATTTTTTTAGTACATCCTCGATCTAAAAAAAATTTTTTTAGTACATCCTCGATCTAAAAAAATTTTTTTAGTACATCCTCGACCTAAAAAAAATTTTTTTAGTACATCCTCGATCTAAAAAAATTTTTTTAGTACATCCTCGACCTAAAAAAAATTTTTTTGGTACATCCTCGATCTAAAAAAATTTTTTTAGTACATCCTCGATTTAAAAAAAATTTTTTTAGTACATCCTCGATCTAAAAAAATTTTTTTAGTACATCCTCGATCTAAAAAAAATTTTTTTAGTACATCCTTGATTTAAAAAAATTTTTTAGTACATCCTCGATCTAAAAAAATTTTTTTAGTACATCCTCGATTTAAAAAAAATTTTTTTAGTACATCCTCGATCTAAAAAAATTTTTTTAGTACATCCTCGACCTAAAAAAAATTTTTTTAGTACATCCTCGATCTAAAAAAATTTTTTTAGTACATCCTCGATTTAAAAAAAATTTTTTTAGTACATCCTCGATCTAAAAAAATTTTTTTAGTACATCCTCGATCTAAAAAAATTTTTTTAGTACATCCTTGATATGAAAAAATTTTTTTTAGTACATCCTCGATTTAAAAAAAATTTTTTAGTACATCCTCGATCTAAAAAAATTTTTTTTAGTACATCCTCGATCTAAAAAAATTTTTTTAGTACATCCTCGATTTAAAAAAAATTTTTTTTAGTACATCCTCGATCTAAAAAAATTTTTTTTAGTACATCCTCGATTTAAAAAAAATTTTTTTAGTACATCCTCGATCAAAAAAAATTTTTTTAGTTCATCCTCGATCAAAAAAAATTTTTTTAGTACATCCTTGATCTAAAAATAATATTTTTAGTACATCCTCGATCAAAAAAATTTTTTTTAGTACATCCTCGATCTAAAAAAATTTTTTTTAGTACATCCTTGATATGAAAAATTTTTTTTTAGTACATCCTCGATCTAAAAAAATTTTTTTAGTACATCCTCGATCAAAAAAAAAAATTTTTTTAGTACATCCTTGATATGAAAAAATTTTTTTAGTACATCCTCGATCTAAAAAAATTTTTTTAGTACATCCTCAATCTAAAAAAATTTTTTTAGTACATCCTCGATCTAAAAAAAATTTTTTTAGTACATCCTTGATCAAAAAAAATTTTTTTAGTACATCCTCGATCTAAAAAAAATTTTTTTAGTACATCCTTGATATGAAAAAATTTTTTTAGTACATCCTCGATCTAGAAAAATTTTTTTAGTACATCCTCGATCTAAAAAAATTTTTTTAGTACATCCTCGATCTAAAAAAAATTTTTTTAGTACATCCTCGATCTAAAAAAATTTTTTTAGTACATCCTCGATCTAAAAAAAATTTTTTTAGTACATCCTCGATCTAAAAAAATTTTTTTAGTACATCCTCGACCTAAAAAAAATTTTTTTAGTACATCCTTGATATGAAAAAAATTTTTTTAGTACAACCTCGATCTAAAAAAAAATTTTTTAGTACATCCTTGATATGAAAAAATTTTTTTTAGTACATCCTCGATCTAAAAAAATTTTTTTAGTACATCCTCGATCAAAAAAAATTTTTTTAGTACATCCTCGATCTAAAAAAAATTTTTTAGTACATCCTTGATATGAAAAAATTTTTTTAGTACATCCTCGATCTAAAAAAATTTTTTTAGTACATCCTTGATCTAAAAAAAATTTTTTTAGTACATCCTTGATGTGAAAAAATTTTTTTAGTACATCCTTGATCTAAAAAAAATATTTTTAGTACATCCTCGATCAAAAAAAATTTTTTTAGTACATCCTCGATCTAAAAAAAATTTTTTTATTACATCCTTGATGTGAAAAAATTTTTTTTAGTACATCCTCGATCTAAAAAAAATTTTTTTAGTACATCCTTGATCTAAAAAAAATATTTTTAGTACATACTCGATCAAAAAAAATTTTTTTAGTACATCCTCGATCAAAAAAAATTTTTTTAGTACATCCTTGATCTAAAAATAATATTTTTAGTACATCCTCGATCAAAAAAATTTTTTTTAGTACATCCTCGATCTAAAAAAATTTTTTTTAGTACATCCTTGATATGAAAAATTTTTTTTAGTACATCCTCGATCTAAAAAAATTTTTTTAGTACATCCTCGATCAAAAAAAAAATTTTTTTAGTACATCCTTGATATGAAAAAATTTTTTTAGTACATCCTCGATCTAAAAAAATTTTTTTAGTACATCCTCAATCTAAAAAAATTTTTTTAGTACATCCTCGATCTAAAAAAAATTTTTTTAGTACATCCTTGATCAAAAAAAATTTTTTTAGTACATCCTCGATCTAAAAAAAATTTTTTTAGTACATCCTTGATATGAAAAAATTTTTTTAGTACATCCTCGATCTAGAAAAATTTTTTTAGTACATCCTCGATCTAAAAAAATTTTTTTAGTACATCCTCGATCTAAAAAAAATTTTTTTAGTACATCCTTGATATGAAAAATTTTTTTTTAGTACATCCTCGATCTAAAAAAATTTTTTTAGTACATCCTCGATCAAAAAAAATTTTTTTAGTACATCCTCGATCTAAAAAAAATTTTTTTAGTACATCCTCGATCTAAAAAAAAATTTTTTAGTACATCCTTGATATGAAAAAATTTTTTTTAGTACATCCTCGATCTAAAAAAATTTTTTTAGTACATCATCGATCTAAAAAAATTTTTTTAGTACATCCTCGATTTAAAAAAAATTTTTTAGTACATCCTCGATCTAAAAAAAATTTTTTTAGTACATCCTCGATCTAAAAAAAATTTTTTTAGTACATCCTCGATTTAAAAAAAATTTTTCTAGTACATCCTCGATCTAAAAAAATTTTTTTAGTACATCCTCGATCTAACAAAATTTTTTTAGTACATCCTCGATCAAAAAAAAAATTTTTTTAGTACATCCTCGATCTAAAAAAATTTTTTTAGTACATCCTCGATTTAAAAAAAATTTTTTAGTACATCCTCGATCTAAAAAAAATTTTTTTAGTACATCCTCGATCTAAAAAATTTTTTTTAGTACATCCTCGATTTAAAAAAAATTTTTTTAGTACATCCTCGATCTAAAAAAATTTTTTTAGTACATCCTCGATTTAAAAAAAATTTTTTTAGTACATCCTCGATCTAAAAAAATTTTTTTAGTACATCCTCGATCAAAAAAAAATTTTTTTAGTACATCCTCGATCTAAAAAAATTTTTTTAGTACATCCTCGATCAAAAAAAAATTTTTTTAGTACATCCTCGATCTAAGAAAATTTTTTTAGTACATCCTCGATTTAAAAATAATTTTTTTAGTACATCCTCGATCTAAAAAAATTTTTTTAGTACATCCTCGATCTAAAAAAATTTTTTAGTACATCCTCGATCTAAAAAAAATTTTTTAGTACATCTTCTATTTAAAAAAAATTTTTCTAGTACATCCTCGATCTAAAAAAATTTTTTTAGTACATCCTCGATCTAAAAAAAATTTTTTAGTACATCCTCGATCAAAAAAAAAATTTTTTTAGTACATCCTCGATCTAAAAAAATTTTTTTAGTACATCCTCGATTTAAAAAAAATTTTTTAGTACATCCTCGATCTTAAAAAAATTTTTTTAGTACATCCTCGATCTAAAAAAAATTTTTTTAGTACATCCTCGATTTAAAAAAAATTTTTTTAGTACATCCTTGATATGAAAAAAATTTTTTTAGTACATCCTCGATCTAACAAAATTTTTTTAGTACATCCTCGATTTAAAAAAAAATTTTTAGTACATCCTCGATCTAAAAAAATTTTTTTAGTACATCCTCGATTTAAAAAAAATTTTTTAGTACATCCTTGATCTAAAAAAAATTTTTTTAGTACATCCTCGATCTAAAAAATTTTTTTTAGTACATCCTCGATTTAAAAAAAATTTTTTTAGTACATCCTCGATCTAAAAAAATTTTTTTAGTACATCCTCGATTTAAAAAAAATTTTTTTAGTACATCCTCGATCTAAAAAAATTTTTTTAGTACATCCTCGATTTAAAAAAAATTTTTTTAGTACATCCTCGATCTAAAAAAATTTTTTTAGTACATCCTCGATCAAAAAAAAATTTTTTTAGTACATCCTCGATCTAAGAAAATTTTTTTAGTACATCCTCGATTTAAAAAAAATTTTTTTAGTACATCCTCGATCTAAAAAAATTTTTTTAGTACATCCTCGATCTAAAAAAAATTTTTTTAGTACATCCTTGATATGAAAAAAATTTCTTTAGTACATCCTCGATCTAAAAAAATTTTTTAGTACATCCTCGATCAAAACAAAATTTTTTTAGTACATCCTTGATATGAAAAAAATTTGTTTAGTACATCCTCGATCTAAAAAAATTTTTTAGTACATCCTCGATCAAAAAAAAATTTTTTTAGTACATCCTCGATTTAAAAAAAATTTTTCTAGTACATCCTCGATCTAAAAAAATTTTTTTAGTACATCCTCGATCTAAAAAAATTTTTTTAGTACATCCTCGATCAAAAAAAATTTTTTTTAGTACATCCTCGATCTAAAAAAATTTTTTTAGTACATCCTCGATCAAAAAAAAATTTTTTTAGTACATCCTCGATCTAAAAAAATTTTTTTAGTACATCCTCGATTTAAAAAAAAATTTTTAGTACATCCTCGATTTAAAAAAAATTTTTTTAGTACATCCTCGATCTAAAAAAAATTTTTTAGTACATCCTCGATCTAAAAAAATTTTTTTTAGTACATTCTCGATCTAAAAAAATTTTTTTAGTACATCCTCGATCAAAAAAAATTTTTTTAGTACATCCTCGATCTAAAAAAATTTTTTTAGTACATCCTCGATCAAAAAAAATTTTTTTTAGTACATCCTCGATCTAAAAAAATTTTTTTAGTACATCCTCGATCAAAAAAAAATTTTTTTAGTACATCCTCGATCTAAAAAAATTTTTTTAGTACATCCTCGATTTAAAAAAAATTTTTTAGTACATCCTCGATTTAAAAAAAATTTTTTTAGTACATTTTCGATCTAAAAAAATTTTTTTAGTACATCCTCGATCTAAAAAAATTTTTTTAGTACATCCTCGATCAAAAAAAAATTTTTTTAGTACATCCTCGATCTAAAAAAATTTTTTTAGTACATCCTCGATTTAAAAAAAATTTTTTAGTACATCCTCGATCTAAAAAAAATTTTTTTAGTACATCCTTGATATGAAAAAAAATTTTTTAGTACATCCTCGAACAAAAAAAATTTTGTAGTACATCCTCGATCTAAAAAAAATTTTTTTAGTACATCCTTGATATGAAAAAATTTTTTTTAGTACATCCTCGATCTAAAAAAATTTTTTTAGTACATCCTCGATCAAAAAAAATTTTTTTAGTACATCCTCGATCTAAAAAAAAATTTTTTTAGTACATCCTTGATATGAAAAAAATTTTTTTAGTACATCCTCGATCTAAAAAAATTTTTTTAGTACATCCTCGATCTAAAAAAAAATTTTTTAGTACATCCTTGATATGAAAAAATTTTTTTTAGTACATCCTTGATATGAAAAAAATTTTTTTAGTACATCCTCGATCAAAAAAAAATTTTTTAGTACATCCTCGATCTAAAAAAAATTTTTTTAGTACATCCTTGATATGAAAAAAAATTTTTTAGTACATCCTCGATCGAAAAAAATTTTTTTAGTACATCCTCGAACAAAAAAAATTTTGTAGTACATCCTCGATCTAAAAAAAAATTTTTTAGTACATCCTTGATATGAAAAATTTTTTTTTAGTACATCCTCGATCTAAAAAAATTTTTTTAGTACATCCTCGATCTAAAAAAAATTTTTTTAGTACATCCTAGATCAAAAAAAATTTTTTTAGTACATCCTCGATCTAAAAAAAATTTTTTTAGTACATCCTCGATCAAAAAAAATTTTTTTAGTACATCCTCGATCTAAAAAAAAATTTTTTAGTACATCCTTGATATGAAAAAATTTTTTTTAGTACACTCTCGATCTAAAAAAATTTTTTTTAGTACATCCTCGATCTAAAAAAATTTTTTTAGTACATCCTCGATCTAAAAAAAATTTTTTTAGTACATCCTTGATATGAAAAAAATTTTTTTAGTACATCCTCCATATAAAAAAATTTTTTAGTAAATCCTCGATCTAAAAAAAATTTTTTTAGTACATCTTCGATCTAAAAAAAACACAAGAAATAATTTTTATGTTGAATTTTGTGAGCAATTGAAAACAAAATTAAAACAGGTACATCTTCTGGCCAAACAATATTTTTATCTTGTCGAAAGAAAAACGTAAAACTATTTATGATCAGGACACTAATCAATGGCAACCAATGCGGGGCGAACTTGTACTAGTCAAGAATACCCCTACGGGAACTGGCCAAAAATTGCAAAATGCTTGGAGAGGTCCTTATGAAGTAGTTGAAATACCAAGCGAGCAGACATGCGTCATTAAAAAACGGAAGGAAATTAGAAAAAAATCATGTCAACCGATTAATACGGTACCATGAACGACAGAACTAAATTTAAAAAAAAAAAATAATAATAATAAAAGAAAAAAAAATAAATGAATATATAAATAAATACAACGAAATTTTTACTTGGACAATTTGTAGCAGTTCTAACTCATATTTTTTTTTTAGAATAACCATTTTACCACCAGAAAAAGGCACAACAAAGTTTCAAAAAAAAATGATTTTTGCATGGCTTATAGTTAGCAACATCTGGATATTAGGGTTCGGCCAAGCAGAACTTACCCCTGAGAAAACATGGCAGTACTCACTACACGGAACGGAAGTGATACTAGAAGAAATGGGTGTGATTCTAATATCCGAGGGTATGTATAACTTTGAGCTTCACTTAAATATTTCCGGAGTCGATGAGAACATTGAAGAACTGGAAAGAATTTTTCCAACATACCACCTTGTTATGCGAAACCCCAGAAAATTCATCCGAGGACATTCCTTGCAATTATAATTTGAAACAGTTAAAAAACACTTTTGACCACCTCAAACAAAGACAAAAGCTTATCAAATCCTTTTTTGGAAAGCAAATTTCAAAACGCTCATGGAAATTTTGGAATGACATGGATGAGGACGATAGAATGCGGGTAGATTTAAATATGGATAAAATCCGCCATAACGAGGAGGAAATTAGAAATACTATTCAGTTCCAGACATCGGCTCTAGGGAAAATATACTCTTTTGTAAATCAGACAAGTACTCAAGTGGACGAAACAGCTTCGTCACTGGTACCCAAATTTAATTTATTACGCATAACAGTCGAGAACTATAGGAACCTCACAAATGGTTTGAAAGCTCAACTCTGGAAAAACAAGCGCCTATTTTATTTAATAAGCTCCGTTAACCAACTATTGGCTAAAATACAAAAAGACCAAAATATCTTTCTAAACGCGATACAAAAAAAGGAAAACATTTCAAACCGATTTTCGATGTACTGGGTACCGATTGGGAAGATAAATTGATTAACAAGAGTTATGATATGATCCCTAGTTAGTTAGCAATTCGCGAAGATCCTTTGCTCATTAAATTGATTGATTTTGAAATAACGCTTAAACAAAATTATGAGTTACAATTTTTATCCAAAATCCCATTAGTTTATCGCCAAACATACACCATGAAAAAAAAGTTACAGTAGCACCACACCTGAATGGGTCAACAGTTACAATGATTGAAATGATCAAAAATATAATATTTATCGAAAAAAACTCGTTTTTGTTGCTATGTCAGGGCTATAGCTTGGTGATACAAAAATGTACCCAATTGCAAAAGTTCAAAATTTGTAGTTTATCAACTCCTCGAGAAAATTTAAAAAACCCCGGAACTTTGCACCTACAAACGTGTTGTTTCACAATAACTCGTTAAACTGCCCAAGGAGATATATCAAAATCAGTCACGACCTTTGGTTCGCAACAGGCGAAAATAACACATGGAAATTTTTAACGCCTATTAATACAGCGCAAAATATCACACGAGGACATAACTCATCGACACGTTTTGTTATTTGGTACAGGACAAAAATGAAATTTCAACCTAATATGACTGTGCAGACAGACAATGGTAAAATAACGTGTAACGAAAACGTCACGGAAAACAAAATTGATTCAAAACATGTAACGCAAAATATCTTTACCAGTTATGAAAGGAACGTTAGATTCAATACAAAAATATACCTTTACTAGAAAAATTCATTTCCTATTTATTCCATGCAAGATAAAGGAAAACTTTTTTACTTTAGGTGTCGAAGCAAACGCCCTAAACCACCATCCAACAGTAGTAGCAAAGCTGGCATGACCCAGGGTGGTTTTCCACAACGACGGTACGAATTAGTTTGGGCGCACGTTGGCGAACGTTGGCGGGCTGTGTAAGAGGAAAAATGTCCCGCTGTTCACCGTCAACACACCGTCGCACAAAACCGAAAAAGGAGTCAAAAGGCATTCGCTAACACAAGAGAGAAACATGATCGAACTACCAGCACAGCGCACCGCCAACAGCAATATAGAAAGCGAAAATCAATTAACAGAAGCCAACTGAAACCAACAGAAGTAGAAGAATAAGACAAATAGTAATGAAAAAAAAAAAAGTAATAGGAGGATTTAGCGTAAACTAGTCGTTAAACGATAGAAGGTTAATACTTTACACCATGGCTTGAAGGAATAACACTTGGCGTTACGGAGGATATCAACGAAGTAAAGCTTGACCTACGCTACGAAGAATGCTTGTCGAAGTAGAGAATGAGGCATTGAGAGACGGCGTAAAGACGGGTCGACAGCACGAGCATAAAAATTGGGAGCCACAGAGGCAATAATGGAGCAGATGGGTTTTTCCACACAGGCACGATGGATACGTCAACCGGAGGACACCGAATGGTTTGACTGGAGAAAAAAAAAAGAGGTGTGATCCACGAGTGATACAAGACCAAAGCAAATGTATTCCCTGCCCACACAATCGTCTAGCTGAGCTCAAGATCAAAGTCACTAAAACTGAATCGGGGCAAAGTCAGCCACTGCTGAGGAACGATCCGAGAATGGACGGAATGACTGAAGAAAATCGCCAAGATGCTACCACTGTTTACTCTCAAGCGTTGGCTAAAGACGTGCATTCAGTTCCCAAGAGAGTTCCCCGTTCTTTAACAGAATGCATAGTCTCGATTGCCCACATCACCGATCGAGTCAACTCGTAGATCTGACGGGGCCAAAATAAATAGGTCCCTCTTTCTCACCGGCCGTACCATTTCGGGGCTGAGGACTGGCGTGCGCGAGATTCAATTGATTCAAATAAGTGTAAGGGGGTGAAGCGGCCATCGTCGCCTCGTAGTCTGGCAATCTGAGACGTAAGCATTAAGCAGAAGTGTCGTCTATGCGATCGTGCGATCACACAACACTCTGCACCGTAGGTTAAAAATTATTATACCTTCAGTAAGCAAGATCGTTAGCAAGGCCCGAGAGGGCCAAGTTGGTATCGAGGGATCCCGGGAACACAATGTCTACGATCAGTTAGTATCGGGAAGCGTACGAATAATCGGCACAGGTGAAGTGAGCAAGTCAGGTTTTTTTATTTGTCACCGCACTCTTCTCGGACAACTCCCTCTTCTCCACCAGGCCTGGCCAGACGACGCTCCTGGCCAGACGCTGCTTTCTACATCTGGTGACAGCGGTGGGATATAAAGAGGTAGGTATAAGTAGATTAAAAATATAATATATACATAAGATTAATAGATAATCCGAAACACAGCTCCTGTGCAAGTGCAAAAAACCGCAATCGGTAGTGAAACAAAAGTGCGTTTGCGTAATTCCGGATGAGCGAAAGAGTATTTGCTCTGCGAGGCCACTACGTCCTCGGTAAATACCGAACGTAGTTCTGAAAAGTTGGTTGCGGATCAGCCCTCGAGTTGAACTCCAGTGCTATCGTCGACACTGAACGATCAGTCTCGAGACTGCCGCAAAAAACCTGCAAAGCTTTAAGCAGTACTTTAAGCAGCCTTAAAGCAAGACTTTGCCAACCATAGTCTCAAAATAGAGAGCAGCACTAAACCTCTCTACAGCAAAAAAAATGGCTTATTCCAATTTCCAATGGAACGGGCGATCAAATATCGCGGTGTCGCCGCCGAGCTTGATGGTTTTCTTCACCAGGCGGACTGTTTCGCGTCCCAAATACCTGAGCGTGAGCCTGAAGAACCACTAATGCAGGTGGTTATGATGAAATTAAAAGGGCCTGCTGGCTCTTATTTTTACACGAGTGTACAGTGAATCGTGGGACGAAGTTAGAAGGAAGATAAATAAGTTTTTTTTGGGGAACAAGTGAGGTTGGAAGAAATTTTTCACCAAGTGGAAACACTACAACAAAACCACCGTGAAAAATTTACTTCGTACGAGGAAAGAGTTTTGAAAGTAAAAGACCACATCGATACCTACGCTGAAAGTCTCAATGAGCAATCATATGCATATAGGAACCTCAGAATTCATGTTTTTGGCTGGGCTTCGGGATCGTAGCCTGATAAATATTGCTGGAAGCAATAAAAATCTTCCTTTAGAACAGTTGCTTGACATGCTTGAGGAAGAATGTGCAATGGCCGAGCAAATATCTCAGATAGAAAAGCGGCTACCGAAGCAACCGCCCATGTTCACAAATCATTCGAATAGCAATAGCTATCGCAAGAGATCGAACAATAGGTTCTTCAATAGCAGCAATGAGAGATGGCAAAGCCACTACCAACACTCAAACCCACCACCATGGCATAGCTATTCAGTACCGAAGCAGAAAAATTATAGTGGGTCATATTTGAATCTGCATGTTTCGCAATATACAACCCGACTCATTGTCGCAATTTCAGCCAAATGACATTTCGCACTCCCTTTTGCCCGCACACAATTCTACAACGAATGTGTGATGCACGAAAAACCATTGCATTTGCAAAACCCACAGTTTGAGTATCAGACACATAAACGACCCTTTCAAAATAATTACAACCGAACGGCAATTAATAAAAATCATCCAAAAAACTAGCTGTAGGGGGTCTGATAAATAGCCACCTTGCCAGTCCGCCGAAAATTAAACCAATTTTTTTTAAATCATCAACAAGAATTCCTTACGAAACCAAATCAAACAAATGGTAAAAGTATACCTAAGAAAACTAGTATCGAGCACAACGAAGTTCGTAAGATCAATTGCGCGAATAATAACATTTTTTTTGTACGGGTCTCCACAACAACCGTTCGGAGCGAGATTTTGGACTATGCACTCGACTCAGGTGCCGGCTACAACCTGTTAAGCTGAGAGGGTGGCAGTACGGCTAGGAGAAGAACTAATTGATAAACAGGATAGAATAAAACTTTCTCGTTTCAACGGAACTCAATCCGAAGCAGAAGGTTCAATCCGGGCAAAATTGCCTATTGGCGAGTCAATTTATGATGTTAAATTCTTCATCATAAAAAACACGTCTCGTACCAGGCATCTTAGGAGCTCCGTTTGCAAAAAAAAATACATGATCATTATAAGCGAAAATTTTGAAACTATTTTCTTTAAAAAAATCAAACGCAAAAGATGACAAATATGGCAAATATGGCAAACATAATCGAAAAGGAAACGCAATCGATAGCTGCATCTACGTTCGCAAAAGAACCAATCGTACACAAATTAGCAAGTTTTTCAAAACTAGACGAAAAAAAAACCTAGACTATGACATTTTGGAAATGAGGCAGAAAAGCCACGTGTACGGAGAAAACCGCTTAAACATGCTTTCAAAAAAAAAAATTGCTCTTAGCCACGTCACGGAAAACGAACGTAACGATTTGTTAAAAATTCTCGACAAACATAGTGAACAATTTTTTTTTAGACGGTGATAAACTGACGGTCACCGGGGCTACATGTCACGAAATTGAAACCTCCACCAACATTCCTATAAATAAAAGACAATATAGATTCCCAGCAGCTATCACGTCTCAAATAAAAGAACAAATTGAAGAAATGCTTGCTCAAGGAATAATTAAACCTAGCAACAGCCCCTGGAATGTCCCCGTTCTATGTGTGCCAAAAAAAAACCGGACGAAAACGGACAAGTTCGCTACAGGATTGTAGTCGACTACAGAGCTTTGAACACGATAACTAAATCTTTTGTATTTCCAATTCCCTTAATTGATGACATTTTAAGTAATCTAGGAGACAGTCAATTCTTTTCAACCATAGATTTAAAATCGGGATTTTATCAAGTGCCAATTCATCCTAGAGATGCTGAAAAAACTGCATTCTCTACACCGACTGGTCATGACGAATTTACACGAATGCCGATGGGCCTTAAAAATAGTCCATCGACTTTCCACAAACTTATGAATTCTGTTCTGTACGAGCTTGGAGACATTAGCGCCGTTGTCTACCGGGATGACATTATAATTTCAGGGAGAACAGTAGAAGAACATAATGAAAATCTTTTGAAAGTTCTGAATGGTCTTAGAGCTCATAGCTTAAATTTGGAACCGGAAAAATGCAAATTGCTTAGGAAAGAAATTCAATATTTGGGACATGTTATAAACAAGCAGGGAATAAAACCAACCAGGGCCGCAATAAAAGCAATTGCAGACATGAAGCACCCTCGAACCGTAAAAGAAGTTCGATCATTCTTAGGCACAATCAACTTTTACGCAAAATTTATACCAAATGTGTTTGATAGGCGGGAACCTCTTAATGCATTGCTAAGGAAGAACGCCACATTCATGTGGTCTCCCGACTGTGACATCGCATTTCAGGATTTAAAAAACTGCCTTGTATCAGAACCTTTTTTGTATTTTTTTAGTACATCCTCGATCTAAAAAAATTTGTTTAGTACATCCTCGATCTAAAAAAATTTTTTTAGTACATCCTCGATCTAAAAAAATTTTGTTAGTACATCCTCGATCTAAAAAAATTTTTTTAGTACATCCTCGATCTAAATAAAATTTTTTTAGTACATCTTCGATCTAAAAAAAATTTTTTTAGTACATCCTCGATCTAAAAAAAATTTTTTTAGTACTTCCTTGATATGAAAAATTTTTTTTTAGTATATCCTCGATCTAAAAAAATTTTTTTAGTACATCCTCGATCAAAAAAAATTTTTTTAGTACATCCTCGATCTAAAAAATATTTTTTTAGTACATCCTCGATCTAAAAAAAATTTTTTTAGTACATCCTCGATCTAAAAAAAATAATTTTAGAACATCCTCGTTCTAAAAAATTTTTTTAGTACATCCTCGATCTAAAAAAATTTTTTTTATACATTCTCGATCTAATAAATATTTTTTTAGTACATCCTCGATCTAAAAAAAAATTTTTTAGTACATCCTCGATCTAAAAAAATTTTTTTAGTACATCCTTGATATGAAAAAAATTTTTTTAGTACATCCTCGATCTAAAAAAAATTTTTTTAGTACATCCTCGATCTAAAAAAAATTTTTTTAGTACATCCTCGATCTAAAAAAAATTTTTTAGTACATCCTTGATATGAAAAAAATTTTTTTTGTATATCCTCGATCTAAAAAAATTTTTTTAGTACATCCTCGATCTAAAAAAAAATTTTTTAGTACATCCTTGATATGAAAAAAATTTTTTTAGTACATCCTCGATCAAAAAAAATTTTTTTAGTACATCCTCGATCTAAAAAAAATTTTTTTAGTACATCCTTGATATGAAAAAATTTTTCTAGTACATCCTCGATCTAAAAAAAAATTTTTTAGTACATGCTCGATCTAAAAAAATTTTTTTAGTACATCCTCGATCTAAAAAAATTTTTTTAGTACATCCTTGATAAGAAAAAAATGTTTTTAGTACATCCTCAATCTAAAAAAATTTTTTTAAGTAAATCCTCGATCTAAAAAATTTTTTTAGTACATCCTCGATCTAAAAAAAATTTTTTATTACATCCTCGATCTAAAAAATTTTTTTAGTACATCCTCGATCTAAAAAAATTTTTTTAGTACATCCTCGATCTAAAAAAATTTTTTTTAGTACATCCTTGATATGAAAAAAATTTGTTTAGTACATCCTCGATCTAAAAAAAATTTTTTTAGTACATCCTCGATCTAAAAAATTTTTTTAGTACCTCCTCGATCTAAAAAAATTTTTGTAGTACATCCTTGATAAGAAAAAAGTTTTTTTAGTACATCCTCGATCTAAAAAAAATTTTTTTAGTACATCCTCGATCTAAAAAAAAATTTTTTAGTACATCCTTGAAATGAAAAAAATTGTTTTAGTACATCCTCGATCTAAAAAAAAATTTTTTAGTACATCCTCGATCTAAAAAAAAATTTTTTTGTACATCCTTGATATGAAAAAAATTTTTTTTGTACATCCTCGATCTAAAAAAATTTTTTTAGTACATCCTTGATATGAAAAAATTTTTTTTAGTACATCCTCGATCTAAAAAAAATTTTTTTAGTACATCCTCGATCTTAAAAAAAATTTTTTAGTACATCCTTGATAAGAAAAAATTTTTTAGTGCATCCTTGATAAGAAAAAATTTTTTTTAGTACATCCTCGATCTAAAAAAATGTTTTTAGTACATCCTCGATCAAAAAAAATTTTTTTAGTACATCCTCGATCGAAAAAAAAATTTTTTTAGTACATCCTTGATATGAAAAAAATTTTTTTAGTACATCCTCGATCTAAAAAAATTTTTTTTAGTACATCCTCGATCTAAAAAAATTTTTTTAGTACATTCTCGTTAAAAAAAAATTTTTTTAGTACATCCTTGATATGAAAAAAATTTTTTTAGTACATCCTCGATCAAAAAAAATTTTTTTAGTACATCCTCGATCTAAAAAAAATTTTTTTAGTACTTCCTTGATATGAAAAAAATGTTTTTAGTACATCCTCGATCAAAATAAATTTTTTTAGTACATCCTCGATCTAAAAAAAATTTTTTTAGTACATCCTTGATATGAAAAAAATGTTTTTAGTACATCCTCGATCAAAATAAATTTTTTTAGTACATCCTCGATCTAAAAAAAAATTTTTTAGTACATCCTTGATATGAAAAAATTTTTTAGTACATCCTCGATCTAAAAAAAAATTTTTTAGTACATCCTTGATATGAAAAAATTTTTTTTAGTACATCCTCGATCTAAAAAAAATTTTTTTAGTACATCCTCGATCTAAAAAAAATTTTTTTAGTACATCCTAGATCAAAAAAAATTTTTTTAGTACATCCTCGATCTAAAAAAATTTTTTTTAGTACATCCTCGATCTAAAAAAATTTTTTAGTACATCCTCGATCTAAAAAAATTTTTTTAGTACATCCTCGATCAAAAAAAATTTTTTAGTACATCCTCGATCTAAAAAAAAATTTTTTAGTACATCCTTGATATGAAAAAATTTTTTTTAGTACATCCTCGATCTAAAAAAAATTTTTTTAGTACATCCTCGATCTAAAAAAAATTTTTTTAGTACATCCTAGATCAAAAAAAAATTTTTTAGTACATCCTCGATCTAAAAAAATTTTTTTTAGTACATCCTCGATCTAAAAAAATTTTTTAGTACATCCTCGATCTAAAAAAATTTTTTTAGTACATCCTCGATCAAAAAAAAATTTTTTTAGTACATCCTCGATCTAAAAAAAAATTTTTTTGTACATCCTTGATATGAAAAAAATTTTTTTTGTACATCCTCGATCTAAAAAAATTTTTTTAGTACATCCTTGATATGAAAAAATTTTTTTTAGTACATCCTCGATCTAAAAAAAATTTTTTTAGTACATCCTCGATCTTAAAAAAAATTTTTTAGTACATCCTTGATAAGAAAAAATTTTTTAGTACATCCTTGATAAGAAAAAATTTTTTTTAGTACATCCTCGATCTAAAAAAATGTTTTTAGTACATCCTCGATCAAAAAAAATTTTTTTAGTACATCCTCGATCAAAAAAAATTTTTTTAGTACATCCTCGATCTAAAAAAAAATTTTTTAGTAAATCCTTCATATGAAAAAAATTTTTTTAGTACATCCTCGATCAAAAAAAAATTTTTTAGTACATCCTCGATCTAAAAAAAAATTTTTTAGTACATCCTTGATATGAAAAAAATTTTTTTAGTACATCCTCGAACTAAAAAAAATTTTTTTAGTACATCCTCGATCTAAAAAAAATTTTTCTCGTACATCCTTGATCAAAAAAAATTTTTTTAGTACATCCTCGATCTAAAAAAAATTTTTTTAGTACATCCTCGATCTAAAAAACTTTTGTTAGTACATCCTCGATCAAAAAAAATTTTTTTAGTACATCCTTGATATGAAAAAATTTTTTTTAGTACATCCTCGATCTAAAAAAATTTTTTTAGTACATCCTCGATCTAAAAAAATTTTTTTAGTACATCCTCGATCTAAAAAAAATTTTTTTAGTACATCCTAGATCAAAAAAAAATTTTTTTAGTACATCCTCGATCTAAAAAAAATTTTTTTAGTTCATCCTTGATATGAAAAAATTTTTTTAGTACATCCTCGATCTAAAAAAATTTTTTTAGTACATCCTCGATCAAAAAAAATTTTTTTAGTACATCCTCGATCTAAAAAAAATTTTTTGAGTACATCCTTGATATGAAAAAAATTTTTTTAGTACATCCTCGATCTACAAAAATTTTTTTAGTACATCCTCGATCTAAAAAAAATTTTTTTAGTACATCCTTGATATGAAAAAAATTTTTTTAGTACATCCTCGATCTAAAAAAATTTTTTTAGTACATCCTCGATCTAAAAAAAAATTTTTTAGTACATCCTCGATCAAAAAAAATTTTTTTAGTACATCCACGATCTAAAAAAAATTTTTTTAGTACATCCTTGATATGAAAAAAATTTTTTTAGTACATCCTCGATCAAAAAAAATTTTTTTAGTACAACCTCGATCTAAAAAAATTTTTTTAGTACATCCTCGATCTAAAAAAAATTTTTTTAGTACATCTTTGATATGAAAAAAATTTTTTTAGTACATCCTCGATCTAAAAAAATTTTTTTAGTACATCCTCGATCAAAAAAAATTTTTTTAGTACATCCTCGATCTAAAAAAAAATTTTTTAGTACATCCTTGATATGAAAAATTTTTTTTTAGTACATCCTCGATCTAAAAAAATTTTTTTAGTACATCCTCGATCAAAAAAAATTTTTTTAGTACATCCTCGATCTAAAAAAAATTTTTTTAGTACATCGTTGATATGAAAAAAATTTTTTTAGTACATCCTCGATTTAAAAAAAATTTTTTAGTACATTCTCGATTTAAAAAAAATTTTTCTAGTACATCCTCGATCTAAAAAAATTTTTTAGTACATCCTCGATCTAAAAAACATTTTTTTAGTACATCCTCGATCTAAAAAAAATTTTTTTAGTACACCCTCGAACAAAAAAATTTTTTTTAGTACATCCTCGATCTAACAAAAATTTTTTTAGTACATCCTTGATATGAAAAAATTTTTTTAGTACATCCTCGATCTAAAAAAATTTTTTTAGTACATCCTCGATCTAAAAAAATTTTTTTAGTACATCCTTGTTATGAAAAAAATTGTTTTAGTACATCCTCGATCTGCTATGCCTACCAAGCTCTATGTGGAAGCTTTGCAGACGTCGAAGGAAATCCCTATTCCCACTACAACAGATGATCCCCAGTACGACAGAAAGACGCTGGTCGAGATCCACCGTCAGATAGTCGCTAGGCTTCGTACTTGCCGCAGCCTTTTCGACCAAATAGCAGTCATCACAGAGTTTGCTATCTTATATGGATAGTAAGCCTCTCGTAGTAGTAACATGGAACGCCCGATCGCTTCGAGGCAAATTGTCTGACTTCCTGCAGAGACTGCGGATTGATGTGGCCCTCATCACGGAGACACATCTCAAGCCGGCGGACAATCCGTTCATTGCCGGCTTCCAGTTACTGCGTCTTGACAGGATAGGCTCACGAGGTGGTGAAGTGGCCATTGCTATCCGGCGTGGCATTCGTTACACCCCCTTCTCAAGCTCCTTAAGACGACTGTCATCGAAGCTATCGGTGCCGAGGTGCACTCAGCTGCTGGCGAGCTGAAAATCTTCGCAGCCTATTGCGCAGCACAATGCCGTCGTTCCAACGACGCTAGATGATGCATTCAAGCGGGACCTAAACACCATCTCAAGGACCAATGCCCGGTTTCTGCTTGGTGGGAGACCTCAATGCCAGACATCGGGCCTGGAATGGCCAGCTCCTGCTCGACCACTCCCAGAATGGTCACTACAACATCGAGTTTCCGGACACACCAACACTCATTTCGTGCCACGGCAGCTCAAGCACCCTGGACCTGTTCCTGACCAATGTTACCATAGCGAAGCCAGCTACAGTTGACGAGAGGGACTCTGACCACTTCCCGGTGATGACGGAGTTCAACTTCCAAGCTTCCAGAGGCCCGCCAGCGCTTAAGAGCGACTACCATAGTTAGCAACACCGAGATCGAGAAGTGATCTATATCGAAACCGGTACAAGACACTTCAGACTAACACAGTTTCCCTTCAGCAATATTGAATTCAAGAGAGTCAAGATCGAGTTCTCCCCCAACGGAAGCCATGAGAGAGTCAAGATCGAGTTCTCCCCCAACGGAAGCCATGAGAGAGTCAAGATCATGTGCACCCCAACGTGATGTTAGGGCTATTGCGAGCGGAAATTCTAAAGAACAGACAGGATCGAACGCGATCAAAACCTTATCAAGACTTCCATACATAAACGAAGACAAGCAGAGACAGGCCGAGTTGAGTTCGATAGTGAGGTGCAGCCGTGTGAGGACGTGTTGTCCAAACCGAGAAAAAAAATAAATAAAATTATTTTTCATCTGAATCGAGCTATCGTTTTCCATAACTCCATCATGGCAACTGGCAGCGTTTCGGTCGTCTGGTGGACAGAGACGTGGATCTGGCGATATCGGAACTACACGGGGCCATGCTGCGAGCTAAATCGGTCCGGCGTTAGAGAGGTCCCTACTTCTACGTACGTTTCTAGCACTTGACCCCCACACACTTTCCCTGGATTCGTACACGCAACAGGAATAGGAGCATATTTCAGCGTTCGGCGTGAGCTGTCCTACAAGCGGCTCGCTGCCGCTCGTTAGCGAGGCAGATATCTGCCCGGGTTTCGGCGATCCGAAATGAATCCGAATCCGAAAATTTCGGTCGCTTTGTGCACAGGCTAGACGATAGGTCGCCTGCTTTTTGGAAAGTGGCCAAGGTTTTAACCATTTCTTGCTGGAAGCTAGACTTTGGTCACTCCCATTGAAAAGTCAGATGCTCTTGTTTGCAGGCAGTTCGCTAGTGCGCATTTACTAGGTGCAAGCATGGCCAGCCCTCTTGAATCAGAGGTGTCTGCCAGCATGCTAAGGGTTCGCAGGGCCGGGTTTGTTGTCCCACCCAGCGACAAAGTTTTCGCTCGATAACCGTTCGACTTGCGCTTAGGCGCATGAAAAATATGAAGGCGCCCCGGTTTTGATGGGGTCTTCAATATTCTTATCAAACACCCCACACGTGAAGGCCCTCAGCCTGGTGTTTTGAGCTTGGGTATTTCCCTTCCACGTGGAAATGTGCGAAGGTAATTCACATTTTAAAGCCCGGAAAAGATCCCACACTCCCCGTGAGCTATCGTCCGATTAGCTTGCTCAATTCGTTGCGCAAACTCTTCGAGAGGATAATCCTGGATCGTCTCCAGGATGTGGTCTGCTCCCTCGGGAGCAGTTTGGCTTCCAGGCTGGCCATTCGACCGTCCGCCAACTTCTCAGATTGTGGAGCTGCGTGGAACGGAACAAGGGCTTTTCCAAGTCCACCGCGGTCACCCTGTTGCATGTTGAAAAAGCGTTCGACAATGTGTCGGTACGGTGGCCTGATCCATAAGCTTGTCCAATTTGGTCTACCCATGCTTATGGTCAAGATCATTGGCAGCTATTTGGAGGACAGAACATGCAGGGTAGCCCTTGGCTGCATCTTGTCTGTTCCCTTTGGAACTCCAGCGGGGCGTACCCCAGGGTAGTTGGCTGGGTCTTAGGTTTGCTAAATGTCTTCCTCGACTATGCAAAAATCTTGGAAAATCAAAAAAAAAACAATTTCTCTAAAACGCAGGCTATAATTTTTCCCCGTAGCCTGCGCAGATCACTTCGCCCGACCACGTTGCAGTCGGATTGTCCTACGACAAACACCGATCGACTGGTCGCGCGACCATCAAATATCTCGGACTCGAGTTTGACCGGCGGATGCTTTTTCACGCCCACGTGAAAACAGTCTCGACGAGAAGGTTCATCCTCCGCACAAGACTTTATCCGCTTGTCTCTCGACGATCTAAGCTCAACCTTCACAAACAAGATGGCGGGGGACTCAAGCGCGGGGCCAGTCACCCTGCCTCGAGGAAGAACACGACTACGAAAAGCAAAAAGGAGAATCTTCGAACTGGACTCAACGGCAACCGACCCACTGCAACGCCCCCGGACAGCGATAATGGGCTCATAACGAACGTACGCAACTCTGCACAGAGCCGGAGCCTTGAAGCGTCTAGATGACGCCCTAGCCACCCTAGACATGGACCTTGTAGCACTACAAGAACTACGATGGCTAGGGAATGGTGGTGGTGCTAAACAGACGTGGTGAAAAACGGTACCACTTGTACTCGGAACGGGTTTCCCCGTGGGGTCCGCGGCTGAAATCCGAGGTCATCGACTTCAAGGCTATGCACCCATGCGCATGCGAGGCAAACTTCTTCAACATCATCAGCCTAACATAAACGTTCACGCCCCCTACCGAAGACAAAGACCGAAGGAGGAGAAGGACCTTTTTGTACGGCCACCTCGCAAAAAATCATTGACATTAGTGCCCTCTAAGGCATGACCTCAAAATCATCTTGCGGGAGACTTCAATGCAAAAGTCCGGTAGAGGAGCCAATGTCTCAATGATCACACAGTCTACATGAGCACAGTAATGCAAATGGTAAATAGATTGGTTCAACTTGCAGCAGCAAGCAAAAGGGTTGTGGGAAGTGTCCCAAGTCCCCAGATGGAGCCACCTCCCACCAGAACGACCACGTGCTGATAAGCCGCCGAAGACAGTCGACAGTCGAGTCGGTGATACGTTGCAGAATCGCCCGTGTCCCCGGGACAAAGGCAGGCCCGGCTCAACACGGACTCCCTAAAGGACGCTAAAGTCCAACAGGCATTCGAATCCACTTGCGCGTGAGCAAATTCCAACCGACACTACGAGCGAACGGTGGAGCGCTCCAAAAAACACAAAAAGAGTAGCGAACTGTGCAAACTCCACGTCGCTACCAAAGCTGGCTGGTTCGACGACGAAGCCTTGACTTGTGACGGAAACGTAAGAACTGCGCAAAACCCCGAGCAATGCAGCAGAGAACTACGCACGGCTCAGACAATGAGAAGAGACGAAAGAAAAAAGAGAGTACACCGCACCAAGCCAACATCAGTGGGAAGAACAACGAGGTTTCCCCAAGCGATCCAGCAGGTCATCGAAAAAACCTTTATACCTACCTGTGTGACCTGTGGTCGAAATAAGGATGGAGTTCTGGTCAGCTACCCAGCCAGGTAGGTCCTTTCTCGCGCGTGCGATGGCGGGCTCAGTATTTTTTTGCTGAATTACCCAAATGACCCCAGTTCAAAGTAACAGCAGCCCGAAAAGCAATCCGTGATTGGAATCTTGGCATCATCATCATCTCTCCCATTATATACGTGAAAGAAGGCAGGCTACAACGGTGTTGAATACCGCCGGTAAGATCTTCTCCTTAGTCTTGCAAAGAGAGAGAGAGAGAGCCTTGTCCCATAACGTAGAAGAGAGCGTGGGAAAAGTATCAGCAGGGGGATTTCGGAAGAAAGGAAAAAATTCAACCGCTGACCACAGAGCTTCACCATGCGGCAGATCTTGGAGAAGAGATGGCGGCGCAACAGCTCCAATCCTTCCATCAAGGCTAGGATTTCTGCAGGAATTACGAGGTTTTAACTGCCCGGCGATCTCTTTGGGACGACACTGTCATGAGCTGTGCTTATGATAGAACTGATATTAATAATCATATTATCTCTTTGGGTGCGGGTATGGATTTTATCTAGAGTGAATTCAGATGCGTTTTTGAGTTGATGAGATGTTAAGAGTGTAGCCAATTTGCATTTACATAACCGTAAATGAATTTGTCGGAATTAATGCTAATATTTTCCTTTAAAACTGCAAACGACACTAGAAGATGGTCGGAGGAAAAGTGTATAGAAGTTTTCAGCTCTGAGAACTCAAGACTATTGTTGCGAAGTGCAGCATTAATTGTTGATGGATTGCCATCTGCGATGAAGTGAGTGAGTGTGTTTGGATAGTAAACAGTGAACTGACCTTTTTGGAGATCATCAAATAGGTATTTGCCGTCTGAGTTTGTGCATGCATAGATGTGATGCTGGGCATTTAAATCCCCACAAATTATATAGTTATTTTTTAGCTTCGTAAGATTACTAATATCTTTTTAAATGTACAGACTGATGTATTCGCACCAGGATGGTAGGCCGCCACTATTGCAATTGGACCATTTTTCGTTGATACTGTAATGCCCATTACTTCGATAAGGTTAAGTTTAAAAGAACTCATATGTTTTGAATGCTAGATTGTTTCTGGCAAGCATAAGCACGCCTCTTTTAATACTGCATACGCTATCTAACCAGCGTGTCGCATAATTTAGTATATTGAACCTATGCTCATATTTTAAAAAAGTTTCAACTATTACCATAACATCTATGTTTGTTTTTCTTCAAAAACCGTGTTAATTTTGTTTTTTTTGTTTTACTAAGAACGGCGTTGGCGTTCCAGTATGAAATATTTGCATATTGTTTCGCTTCCATTATTATTTGGGGAAACAATATTTGCTTACCACTTCAAAGTATCGCGGTGATTTGTTGCTGTTTAGTGTTACACACACACGTAGCGTACAAACAAAAAAAAAAATACTATTTCAGTAAGTTCAGTTGCGTTGAAAAGCTCTTCATTGTTGTTGGCTGCGATGTTACTTCATTTAATGTGACGGAAGCTGTACTGCGGCGAGTGGGCTTGGATGGTAAGGCAGGGAACGCGTTATCCGCAAAAAAAATCTCTTCCCATTGGTTTCCGCACTGATTTAATGGGTTCAACTGAGCGTTTTTGGGTAGCCCGTGAAGTTAGAAGAGTGATTGCCTTCACAAAAATTGCACGTTTGAGTTTGTTTTTGTTTTTTTTTTGTAATAACCCATTCTCACTAGCCTCACCTTCTGTTTGGGGGATATTACTGGAACGTGGATACCAGCACATTTATTATAGATAGCTGGATGATGATGGCAGCTAGCGGCTCTGTGTCCAAATGTTTGGAAACGTTTGCGCTGGATTGGATCCCTTGTATAGTTGAATAGTAGGTCTAGCATACTCTCCAATTGTTTAGTGCGTTCATACTGTGGGGAAGTGTCGCAAAAAAGTGGCATGCTCGTTATATTTCTCATTTCGAATCGTAAATTTCTTTACGGCTGAAGGCTTGATCCCTTCTTTTATTGATAGCTCAAGGGCTTCCTCAGTTGGCTCACCAAACTATACCCTAGTTTGATCACCAAAATTGAAGATCAAGTTTTGTTTCTCACTTTCTATTTCAGCTAGTGGTGGGAGAGCTATTTTGAAGAATCCGACACTTGTCCTGATACCAATAATAACTCCCCCACCGCGCCTACTCCTTGACGAGTTGTTGCGATCGTGACAAATAATGTAAATATCCGTAGAAGGTTAGTTTTTTTTGTTCTACGAGCCAAGTTTCTGCAAAAGCAAACACGTCCGTGTTTAGCTATTAATGCTTTGAAAAAGTCTTTTTTTCAAAGGAAACTCGTACAATATCATTGGATTATGTTGGCCATTGTACGTCTCAATAGTCCAGTTGTAGTAATGAACTTTAAGCAGACCACTGTCCGAGCCATTTGCATAGTGCACAGGGCGTCCAAGGATTCCTATCTGGAAATTAGCTCCTCAAATGCTTGACGATGGGTACGCAGTTTCGTCGCTGGCCTGGTTTGTGGAGCAGTTAAGAGAGCCGATTACAAGGAGATTTTGTCTCCCGAGGAGACCTAACGTTTTTGCAGGACTTTTTCTGCGATGTTTCAAGACTGCTCTCTTCACTCTTACAGCCAACTGTGAAATTGCGGTAGCTAAACGTACAGGTTCGGTGATTGAAACACAAAGCTCCTCACTCATGAGATTGCAGCCGTTGGAACCCATAAGAACAGCTGCGTATGAACCGCGCGAGCCTGTTGGAATTGGAGTTTTTTTTCATAGCTCAGATTGCGGTTTTTTTTATAAACTGAATAATCCCACAATCCGTGTCATGTTGTTTTTTTTTTTTGCATTGCACGCATTTGAACGGCTTAACAGTGCATTCCGTCGCATGGTGTGGTCGGTGGCATTTGTTGCAGGTAGTTTTATTGCTGCAGAATAGTTTTGAGTTACCTGTTTGGATACAGTTCTCGCAGGTAGCCACCCTGCGAACAAAAGCTCTAGCAACTGGGATATGGAGAACCTTAAAAAACTAAAAAGTGTCGAAGAGCCGTTCCCTCAAACGTGAGTCACTTGGATTTCCATTCCATGTATAGATTTTAGCCATCAATGGAACAGTGAAGTTTCGAAAGCACCCAATCCGAAGTTTAGGAGATCCGCAATGCGGATTTCGAGATCCATCGAGCTCGGTTACGATAATGCGTCGTTCGGGGATGCACTTAAAGCTTTGTTGAATATATTACGGCAGTCTCAAACTGACCGTTCAGGGTCGATGATAGCACTAGAGTTGAGCTCGAGAGCTGCTCTGCAACCAAATTTTCAGAAGTACGCTCGGTGTTTACACGGACGTAATGACCTCGTGGAGCAAACATTATTTTGCTCATCCGGAATTAACTACTGATTATGGTGAATGACTTGTGTTATTGAAATGCCTTAGATTGTTGTCCTTACGCAAGCGCACTTTTTTCAATTCACTAGCCTATTCTACACAAGTTTGTTATTTTTTTTCCAAAAAATCGCAATTTTTTGAGGGACATTTTACTCGTTACTCGACTCGATAAAGCTATTGAAATTATAACGTGATTCAATACACATATTCCTGATATGTTATACGTTGTGCAATAACGGTGTTTCTGTTTTTCAATCTACAGAAGCTCGTCCATCACCAAATGAGTTTAAAAATTTAAAGTTAACACAAGACATGAAGGTACAAATTAACACAATGGAGAAAGCGAATACATCTCCTACTACCCTTGCGCCAATAAATGTCGAAATTCAATCGGATAATGACAACTACGAAGATGAAAATGAAGAAGCCGTGCAAAAATGCACTACAGACGTGCAGCAAAAAAAAAATCAAGTTGCCCGCGTTATTTTTAACGCCAAGTTCTTCGTCCCGGCCGCCCGCATTTACTACGGGCAAAGATGACCTATTTCCAATGGAATTAATTACAGAAGAGGAGCAAAATAAAAATATAATTGCGCGATTTAGAAAAAAAATTTTTTTTAGTACATCCTGGATTTAAAAAAATTTTTTTAGTACATCCTTGATATGAAAAAAATTTTTTTAGTACATCCTCGATCTAAAAAAAATTTTTTTTGTACATCGTCGATCTAAAAAAATTTTTTTAGTACGTCCTCGATCTAAAAAAAATTTTTTTAGTACATCCTCGATCTAGAAAAAATTTTTTTACTACATCCTTGATATGAAAAAAAATTTTTAGTACATCCTCGATCTAAAAAAAAATTTTTTAGTACATCCTTGATATGAAAAAAATTTTTTAGTACATCCTCGATCAAAAAAAATTTTTTTAGTACATCCTTGATATGAAAAAATTTTTTTTAGTACATCCTCGATCTAAAAAAATTTGTTTAGTTCATCCTCGACCTAAAAATAAATTTTTTAGTACATCCTTGATATAAAAAAATTTTTTTATTACATCCTCGTTCTAAAAAAATTTTTTTAGTACATCCTCGATCTAAAAAAATTTTTTTAGTACATCCTTGATATGAAAAAATTTTTTTAGTACATCCTCGATCTAAAAAAAATTTTTTTAGTACATCCTCGATCTAAAAAAAATTTTTTAGTACATCTTCGATCTAAAAAAAATTTTTTTTGTACATCCTTGATATAAAAAAAAAATTTTAGTACATCGATCTAAAAAAAATTTTTTTAGGATATCTTCGATCTAAAAAAAATTTTTTTTGGTACATCCTCGATCTAAAAAAAAGTTTTTTAGTACATCCTCGATCTAAACAATTTTTTTGATACATCCTCGATCTAAAAAAAATTTTTTTAGTACATCCTCGATCTAAACAAATTTTTTTGATACATCCTCGATCTAAAAAAAAATTTTTTAGTACATCCTCGATCTTAGAAATTTTTTTTAGTACATCCTCGATCTAAAAAAAATTTTTTTAGTACATCCTTGATATGAAAAAATTTTTTCTAGTACATCCTCGATCTAAAAAAATTTGTTTAGTTCATCCTCGACCTAAAAATAAATTTTTTAGTACATCCTTGATATAAAAAAAATTTTTTATTACATCCTCGTTCTAAAAAAATTTTTTTAGTACATCCTCGATCTAAAAAAATTTTTTTAGTACATCCTTGATATGAAAAAATTTTTTTAGTACATCCTCGATCTAAAAAAAATTTTTTAGTACATACTCGATCAAAAAACAATTTTTTTAGTACATCCTCGATCTAAAAAAAAATTTTTTAGTACATCCTTGATATGAAAAAATTTTTTTTAGTACATCCTCGATCTAAAAAAAATTTTTTTAGTACATCCTCGATCTAAAAAAAAATTTTTTAGTACATCCTTGATATGAAAAAATTTTTTTAGTACATCCTCGATCTAAAAAAAATTTTTTTTAGTACATCCTCGATCTAAAAACAATTTTTTTAGTACATCCTCGATCTAAAAAAAAATTTTTTAGTACATCCTTGATATGAAAAAATTTTTTTTAGTACATCCTCGAACTAAAAAAAATTTTTTTAGTACATCCTCGATCTAAAAATAATTTTTTTAGTACATCCTTGATATGAAAAAATTTTTTTAGTACATCCTCGATCAAAAAAAATTTTTTTAGTACATCCTTGATCTAAAAAAATTTTTTTTAGTACATCCTCGTTAAAAAAAAATTTTTTTTAGTACATCCTCAATCTAAAAAAAATTGTTTTAGTACATCCTCGATCTAAAAAAAATTTTTTTAGTACATCCTTGATCTAAAAAAAATTTTTTTAGTACATCCTCGATCTAAAAAAAATTTTTTTAGTACATCCTCGATCTAAAAAAAATTTTTTTAGTACATCCTCGATCTAAAAAAAAATTTTTTAGTACATCCTCGATCTAAAAATAATTTTTTTAGTACATCCTCGATCTAAAAAAAAATTTTTTAGTACATCCTTGATATGAAAAAATTTTTTTTAGTACATCCTCGAACTAAAAAAAATTTTTTTAGTACATCCTCGATCTAAAAAAAATTTTTTTAGTACATCCTCGATCTAAAAAAATTTTTTTTAGTACATCCTCGATCTAAAAAAAATTTTTCTAGTACATCCTCGATCTAAAAAAAATTTTTTTAGTACATCCTCGATCTAAAAAAAATTTTTTTAGTACATCCTCGATCTAAAAAAAAATTTTTTAGTACATCCTCGATCTAAAAAAAATTTTTTTAGTACATCCTCGATCTAAAAAAATTTTTTAGTACGTCCTAGATCGAAAAAAAATTTTTATAGTACATCCTTGATATGAAAAAATTTTTTTAGTACATCCTCGATCTAAAAAAAATTTTTTAGTACATCTTTGATATGAAAAAAATTTTTTAGTACATCCTCGATCTAAAAAAATTTTTTTAGTACATCCTCGATCTAAAAAAATTTTTTTTAGTACATCCTCGATCTAAAACAATTTTTTTAGTACATCCTCGATCTAAAAAAAATTTTTTTAGCACATCCCCGGTCTCAAAAAATTTTTTTAGTACATCCTGGATCTAAAAAATTTTTTTAGTACATCCTCGATCTAAAAAAAAATTTTTTTAGTACATCCTCGATCTAAAAAAATTTTTTTAGTACATCCTTGATCTAAAAAAAATTTTTTTAGTACATCCTCGATCTAAAAAAAATTTTTTTAGTACATCCTTGATATGAAAAAAATTTTTTTAGTACATTCTCGATCTAACAAAATTTTTTTAGTACATCCTCGATCTAAAAAAAATTTTTTAGTACATCCTTGATATGAAAAAATTTTTTTTAGTACATCTTCGATCAAAAAAAATTTTTTTAGTACATCCTCGATCTAAAAAAAAATTTTTTAGTACATCCTTGATATGAAAAAATTTTTTTTAGTACATCCTCGATCTAAAAAAATTTTTTTAGTACATCCTCGATCAAAAAAAATTTTTTTAGTACATCCTCGATCTAAAAAAAATTTTTTTAGTACATCCTTGATATGAAAAAATTTTTTTCAGTACATCCTCGATCTAAAAAAATTTTTTTAGTACATCCTCGATTTAAAAAAAAATTTTCTAGTACATCCTCGATCAAAAAAAATTTTTTTAGTACATCCTCGATCTAAAATAAATTTTTTTAGTACATCCTTGATATGAAAAAAATTTTTTTAGTACATCCTCGATCTAAAAAAAAATTTTTTAGTACATCCTCGATCAAAAAAAATTTTTCTAGTACATCCTCGATCTAAAAAAAATTGTTTTAGTACATCCTCGATCAAAAAAAATTTTTTTAGTACATCCTTGATATGAAAAAATTTTTTTAGTACATCCTCGATCTAAAAAAATTTTTTTAGTACATCCTTGATATGAAAAAATTTTTTTAGTACATCCTCGATCTAAAACAAATGTTTTTAGTACATCCTTGATATGAAAAAAATTTTTTTAGTACATCCTCGATCTAAAAAAAAATTTTTTAGTACATCCTCGATCAAAAAAAATTTTTTTAGTACATCCTCGATCTAAAAAAAATTTTTTAGTACATCTTTGATATGAAAAAAATTTTTTAGTACATCCTCGATCTAAACAAATTTTTTTAGTCCATCCTCGATCTAAAAAAAATTGTTTTAGTACATCCTCGATCAAAAAAAATTTTTTTAGTACATCCTTGATATGAAAAAATTTTTTTAGTACATCCTCGATCTAAAAAAATTTTTTTAGTACATCCTTGATATGAAAAAATTTTTTTAGTACATCCTCGATCTAAAACAAATGTTTTTAGTACATCCTTGATATGAAAAAAATTTTTTTAGTACATCCTCGATCTAAAAAAAAATTTTTTAGTACATCCTCGATCAAAAAAAATATTTTAGTACATCCTCGAACTAAAAAAAATTTTTTAGTACATCTTTGATATGAAAAAAATTTTTTAGTACATCCTCGATCTAAACAAATTTTTTTAGTCCATCCTCGATCTAAAAAAAATTTTTGTAGTACATCCTCGATCTAAAAAAAATTTTTTTAGTACATCCTCGATCTAAAAAAATTTTTTTAGTACATCCTCGATCTAAAAAAAATTTTTTTAGTACATCCTCGATCTAAAAAAATTTTTTAGTACGTCCTCGATCGAAAAAAAATTTTTATAGTACATCCTTGATATGAAAAAATTTTTTTAGTACATCCTCGATCTAAAAAAAATTTTTTAGTACATCCTTGATATGAAAAAATTTTTTTTAGTACATCCTCGATCTAAAAAAATTTTTTAGTACATCCTCGATCTAAAAAAATTTTTTTAGTACATCCTCGATCAAAAAAAATTTTTTTAGTACATCCTCGATCTAAAAAAAATGTTTTTAGTACATCCTTGATATGAAAAAATTTTTTTTAGTACATCCTCGATCTAAAAAAATTTTTTTAGTACATCCTCGATCAAAAAAAATTTTTTTAGTACATCCTCGATCTAAAAACAAATTTTTAGTACATCCTTGATATGAAAAAAATTTTTTTAGTACATCCTCGATCAAAAAAAATTTTTTTAGTACATCCTCGATCAAAAAAAATTTTTGTAGTACATCCTCGATCTAAAAAAAAATTTTTTTAGTACATCCTTGATATGAAAAAATTTTTTTTAGTACATCCTCGATCTTAAATAATTTTTTTAGTACATCCTCGATCTAAAAAAAAAATTTTTAGTAGATCCTCGATCTAAAAAAATTTTTTTAGTACATCCTTGATAAAAAAAAATTTTTTTTAGTACATCGTCGATCTAAAAAAATTTTTTTAGTACATCCTCGATCAAAAAAAATTTTTTTTAGTACATCCTCGATTTGAAAAAAAATTTTTTAATACATCCTCGATCAAAAAATATTTTTTTAGTACATCCTCGATCTAAAAAAAATTTTTTTAGTACATCCTTGATATGAAAAAAATTTTTTTAGTACATCCTCGATCTAAAAAAATTTTTTAGTACATCCTCGATCTTAAAAAAATTTTTTTAGTACATCCTTGATGTGAAAAAATTTTTTTTAGTACATCCTCGATCTGAAAAAATTTTTTTAGTACATCCTCGATCTAAAAAAATTTTTTAGTACATCCTCGATCTAAAAAAATTTTTTTAGTACATCCTCGATCAAAAAAAATTTTTTTAGTACATCCTCGATCTAAAAAAAATTTTTTTAGTACATCCTTGATATGAAAAAATTTTTTTTAGTACATCCTCGATCTAAAAAAATTTTTTTAGTACATCCTCGATCAAAAAAAATTTTTTTAGTACATCCTCGATCTAAAAAAAATTTTTTTAGTACATCCTTGATATGAAAAAATTTTTTTTAGTACATCCTCGATCTAAAAAAATTTTTTTAGTACATCCTCGATCAAAAAAAATTTTTTTAGTACATCCTCGATCTAAAAAAAATTTTTTTAGTACATCCTTGATATGAAAAAAATTTTTTTAGTACATCCTCGATCTAAAAAAATTTTTAAGTACATCCTCGATCTAAAAAAAATTTTTTTAGTACATCCTCGATTTAAAAAAAATTTGTTAAGTACATCCTTGATCTGAAACAATTTTTTTTTAGTACATCCTCGATCTTAAATAATTTTTTTAGTACATCCTCGATCTAAAAAAAAAATTTTTAGTAGATCCTCGATCTAAAAAAATTTTTTTAGTACATCCTTGATATAAAAAAATTTTTTTTAGTACATCCTCGATCTAAAAAAATTTTTTTAGTACATCCTCGATCAAAAAAAATTTTTTTTAGTACATCCTCGATTTGAAAAAAAATTTTTTAATACATCCTCGATCAAAAAATATTTTTCTAGTACATCCTCGATCTAAAAAAATTTTTTTAGTACATCCTCGATCTCAAACAATTTTTTTAGTACATCCTCGATCTAAAAAAATTTTTTAGTACATCCTCGATCTAAAAAAAATTTTTTTAGTAAATCTTTGATATGAAAAAATTTTTTTTAGTACATCCTCGATCTAAAAAAATTTTTTTAGTACATCCTCGATCAAAAAAAATTTTTTTAGTACATCCTCGATCTAAAAAAATTTTTTTAGTACATCCTCGATCTAAAAAAAATTTTTTAGTACATCCTCGATCTAAAAAAATTTTTTTAGTACATCCTTGATATGAAAAAATTTTTTTTAGTACATCCTCGATCAAAAAAAATTTTTTTAGTACATCCTCGATTTAAAAAAAATTTGTTAAGTACATCCTTGATCTGAAACAAATTTTTTTTAGTACATCCTCGATCTTAAATAATTTTTTTAGTACATCCTCGATCTAAAAAAAAAATTTTTAGTACATCCTCAATCTAAAAAAATTTTTTTAGTACATCCTTGATATAAAAAAATTTATTTTAGTACATCCTCGATCTAAAAAAATTTTTTTAGTACATCCTCGATCAAAAAAAATTTTTTTTAGTACATCCTCGATTTGAAAAAAAATTTTTTAGTACATCCTCGATCAAAAAAAATTTTTTTAGTACATCCTCGATCTAAAAAAAATTTTTTTAGTACATCCTTGATATAAAAAAAATTTTTTTAGTACATCCTCGATCTAAAAAAATTTTTTAGTACATCCTCGATCTTAAAAAAATTTTTTTAGTACATCCTCGATTTAAAAAAAATTTTTCTAGTACATCCTCGATCTAAAAAAATTTTTTTAGTACATCCTCGATCTCAAACAATTTTTTTAGTACATCCTCGATCTAAAAAAATTTTTTAGTACATCCTCGATCTAAAAAAAATTTTTTTAGTAAATCTTTGATATGAAAAATTTTTTTTTAGTACATCCTCGATCTAAAAAAATTTTTTCAGTACATCCTCGATCAAAAAAAATTTTTTTAGTACATCCTCGATCTAAAAAAATTTTTTTAGTACATCCTCGATCTAAAAAAAATTTTTTAGTACATCCTCGATCTAAAAAAATTTTTTTAGTACATCCTTGATATGAAAAAATTTTTTTTAGTACATCCTCGATCAAAAAAAATTTTTTTTAGTACATCCTCGATTTAAAAAAAATTTGTCAAGTACATCCTTGATCTGAAACAAATTTTTTTTAGTACATCCTCGATCTTAAATAATTTTTTTAGTACATCCTCGATCTAAAAAAAAAATTTTTAGTACATCCTCGATCTAAAAAAATTTTTTTAGTACATCCTTGATATAAAAAAATTTTTTTTAGTACATCCTCGATCTAAAAAAATTTTTTTAGTACATCCTCGACCAAAAAAAATTTTTTTTAGTACATCCTCGATTTGAAAAAAAATTTTTTAGTACATCCTCGATCAAAAAAAATTTTTTTAGTACATCCTCGATCTAAAAAAATGTTTTAGTACATCCTCGATCTTAAAAAAATTTTTTTAGTACATCCTCGATTTAAAAAAAATTTTTCTAGTACATCCTCGATCTAAAAAAATTTTTTTAGTACATCCTCGATCTCAAACAATTTTTTTAGTACATCCTCGATCTAAAAAAATTTTTTAGTACATCCTCGATCTAAAAAAAATTTTTTTAGTAAATCTTTGATATGAAAAAATTTTTTTTAGTACATCCTCGATCTAAAAAAATTTTTTTAGTACATCCTCGATCAAAAAAAATTTTTTCAGTACATCCTCGATCTCAAAAAATTTTTTTAGTACATCCTCGATCTAAAAAAAATTTTTTAGTACATCCTCGATCTAAAAAAATTTTTTTAGTACATCCTTGATATGAAAAAATTTTTTTTAGTACATCCTCGATCAAAAAAAATTTTTTTAGTACATCCTCGATCTAAAAAAAAATTTTTTTAGTACATCCTTGATATGAAAAAAATTTTTTTAGTACATCCTCGATCTAAAAAAAATTTTTTAGTACATCCTCGATCAAAAAAAATTTTTTTAGTACATCCTCGATTTGAAAAAAAATTTTTTAGTACATCCTCGATCAAAAAAAATTTTTTTAGTACATCCTCGATCTAAAAAAAATTTTTTTAGTACATCCTTGATATGAAAAAAATTTTTTTAGTACATCCTCGATCTAAAAAAATTTTTTAGTACATCCTCGATCTTAAAAAAATTTTTTTAGTACATACTCGATTTAAAAAAAATTTTTCTAGTACATCCTCGTTCTAAAAAAATTTTTTTAGTACATCCTCGACCTAAAAAATTTTTTTTAGTACATCCTCGATCTAAAAAAATTTTTTTAGTACATCCTCGATCAAAAAAAATTTTTTTAGTACATCCTCGATCTAAAAAAAATTTTTTTAGTACATCCTCGATCTAAAAAAAATTTTTTTAGTACATCCTTGATATGAAAAAAATTTGTTTAGTACATCCTCGATCAAAAAAAATTTTTTTAGTACATCCTTGATATGAAGAAATTGTTTTTAGTACATCCTCGATCTAAAAAAATTTTTTTAGTACATCCTCGGTCTAAAAAAATTTTTTTAGTACATCCTCGATCTAAAAAAAATTTTTTTAGTACATCCTCGATCAAAAAAAATTTTTTTAGTACATCCTCGATCTAAAAAAAATTTTTTTAGTACATCCTTGATATGAAAAAAATTTTTTTAGTACATCCTCGATCTAAAAAAATTTTTTAGTACATCCTCGATCTTAAAAAAATTTTTTTAGTACATCCTCGATTTAAAAAAAATTTTTCTAGTACATCCTCGATCAAAAAAAATTTTTTTAGTACATCCATGATCTAAAAAAATTTTTTTTAGTACCTCCTCGATATGAAAAAATTTTTTTTAGTACATCCTCGATCTAAAAAAAATTTTTTTAGTACATCCTCGATCTAAAAAAAATTTTTTTAGTACATCCTTGATATGAAATAAATTTTTTTAGTACATCCTCGATCTAAAAAAATTTTTTTAGTACATCCTCGATCTAAAAAAAATTGTTTTAGTACATCCTCGATTTAAAAAAAATTTTTTTTGTACATCCTCGATCTAAAAAAATTTTTTTAGTACATCCTCGATCTAAAAAAATTTTTTTAGTACATCCTCGATCAAAAAAAATTTTTTTAGTACATCCTCGATCTAAAAAAAATTTTTTTAGTACATCCTCGATCTAAAAAAAATTTTTTTAGTACATCCTTGATATGAAAAAAATTTGTTTAGTACATCCTCGATCAAAAAAAATTTTTTTAGTACATCCTTGATATGAAGAAATTGTTTTTAGTACATCCTCGATCTAAAAAAATTTTTTTAGTACATCCTCGGTCTAAAAAAATTTTTTTAGTACATCCTCGATCTAAAAAAAATTTTTTTAGTACATCCTCGATCAAAAAAAATTTTTTTAGTACATCCTCGATCTAAAAAAAATTTTTTTAGTACATCCTTGATATGAAAAAAATTTTTTTAGTACATCCTCGATCTAAAAAAATTTTTTAGTACATCCTCGATCTTAAAAAAATTTTTTTAGTACATCCTCGATTTAAAAAAAATTTTTCTAGTACATCCTCGATCAAAAAAAATTTTTTTAGTACATCCATGATCTAAAAAAATTTTTTTTAGTACCTCCTCGATATGAAAAAAATTTTTTTAGTACATCCTCGATCTAAAAAAAATTTTTTTAGTACATCCTCGATCTAAAAAAAATTTTTTTAGTACATCCTTGATATGAAAAAAATTTTTTTAGTACATCCTCGATCTAAAAAAATTTTTTTAGTACATCCTCGATCTAAAAAAAATTGTTTTAGTACATCCTCGATTTAAAAAAAATTTTTTTTGTACATCCTCGATCTAAAAAAATTTTTTTAGTACATCCTCGATCTAAAAAAATTTTTTTTAGTACATCCTCGATCTAAAAAAAATTTTTTTAGTACATCCTCGATTTGAAAAAAATTTTTTTAGTACATCCTCGATCTAAAAAAATTTTTTTAGTACATCCTCGATCTACAAAAAATTTTTTTAGTACATCCTCGATCTAAAAAAAATTTTTTTAGTACATCCTCGGTCTAAAAAAATTTTTTTAGTACATCCTCGATCTAAAAAAAATTTTTTTAGTACATCCTCGTTCAAAAAAAATTTTTTTAGTACATCCTCGATCTAAAAAAAATTTTTTTAGTACATCCTTGATATGAAAAAAATTTTTTTAGTACATCCTAGATCAAAAAAAATTTTTTTAGTACATCCTCGATCTCAAACAATTTTTTTAGTACATCCTCGATCTAAAAAAAATTTTTTTAGTACATCCTTGATATGAAAAAAATTTTTTTAGTACATCCTCGATCTAAAAAAATTTTTTAGTACATCCTCGATCTTAAAAAAATTTTTGTAGTACATCCTCGATTTAAAAAAAATTTTTCTAGTACATCCTCGATCTACAAAAAATTTTTAAGTACATCCTTGATATGAAAAAAATTTTTTTAGTACATCCTCGATTTGAAAAAAATTTTTTTAGTACATCCTCGATCAAAAAAAATTTTTTAGTACATCCTCGATCTAAAAAAAAATTTTTTAGTACATCCTCGATCTAAAAAAAATTTTTTAGTACATCCGCGATCTAAAAAAAATTTTTTTAGTACATCCTAGATCAAAAAAAATTTTTTTAGTACATCCTCGATCTAAAAAAAATTTTTTTAGTACATCCTAGATCAAAAAAAATTTTTTTAGTACATCCTCGATCTAAAAAAAATTTTTTTAGTACATCCTTGATATGAAAAAATTTTTTTTAGTACATCCTCGATCTAAAAAATTTTTTTTAGTACATCCTCGATCAAAAAAATTTTTTCTAGTACATCCTCGATCTAAAAAAAATTTTTTTTGTACATCCTTGATATGAAAAAAATTTTTTTAGTACATCCTCGATCAAAATAAATTTTTTTAGTACATCCTCGATCAAAAAAAATTTTTTAGTACATCCTCGATCTAAAAAAAAATTTTTTAGTACATGCTTGATATGAAAAAATTTTTTTTAGTACATCCTCGATCTAAAAAAATTTTTTTAGTACATCCTCGATCTAAAAAAATTTTTTTAGTACATCCTAGATCAAAAAAAATTTTTTTAGTACATCCTCGATCTAACAAAAATTTTTTTAGTACATCCTTGATATGAAAAAATTTTTTTTAGTACATTCTCGATATAAAAAAATTTTTTTAGTACATCCTCGATCAAAAAAAATTTTTTTAGTACATCCTCGATCTAAAAAAAATTTTTTTAGTACATCCTTGATTTAAAAAAAAATTTTTTTAGTACATCCTCGATCAAAAAAAATTTTTTTAGTACATCCTCGATCTAAAAAAAATTTTTTTAGTACATCCTTGATATGAAAAAAATTTTTTTAGTACATCCTCGATCAAAAAAAATTTTTTTAGTACATCCTCGATCTAAAAAAAAATTTTTTAGTACATCCTTGATATGAAAAAAATTTTTTTAGTACATCCTCGATCTAAAAAAATTTTTTTAGTACATCCTCGATCAAAAAAAATTTTTTTAGTACATCCTCGATCTAAAAAAAATTTTTTTAGTACCTCCTTGATATGAAAAAAATTTTTTTAGTACATCCTCGATCTAAAAAAATTTTTTAGTACATTCTCGATCAAAAAAAATTTTTTTAGTACATCCTCGATCTAAAAAAATTTTTTTAGTACATCCTTGATATGAAAAAATTTTTTTTAGTACATCCTCGATCTAAAAAAATTTTTTTAGTACATCCTCGATCTAAAAAAAATTTTTTTAGTAAATCTTTGATATGAAAAAATTTTTTTTAGTACATCCTCGATCTAAAAAAATTTTTTTAGTACATCCTCGATCAAAAAAAATTTTTTTAGTACATCCTCGATCTAAAAAAATTTTTTTAGTACATCCTCGATCTAAAAAAAATTTTTTAGTACATCCTCGATCTAAAAAAATTTTTTTAGTACATCCTTGATATGAAAAAATTTTTTTTAGTACATCCTCGATCTAAAAAAATTTTTTTAGTACATCCTCGATCTAAAAAAAATTTTTTTAGTAAATCTTTGATATGAAAAAATTTTTTTTAGTACATCCTCGATCTAAAAAAATTTTTTTAGTACATCCTCGATCAAAAAAAATTTTTTTAGTACATCCTCGATCTAAAAAAAATTTTTTTAGTACATCCTTGATATGAAAAAAATTTTTTTAGTACATCCTCGATCAAAAAAAATTTTTTTAGTACATCCTCGATCTAAAAAAAAATTCTTTAGTACATCCTTGATATGAAAAAATTTTTTTTAGTACATCCTCGATCTAAAAAAAATTTTTTAGTACATCCTGGATCAAAAAAATTTTTTTTAGTACATCCTCGATCTAAAAAAATATTTTTAGTACATCCTTGATATGAAAAAAATTTTTTTAGTACATCCTCGATCAAAAAAAATTTTTTTACTACATCTTCGATCTAAAAAAAAATTTTTTAGAACATCCTTGATATGAAAAAATTTTTTTTAGTACATCCTCGATCAAAAAAAATTTTTTTAGTACATCCTCGATCAAAAAAAATTTTTTTAGTACATCCTTGATATGAAAAAATTTTTTTTAGTACATCCTCGATCTAAAAAAATTTTTTTAGTTCATCCTCGATCAAAAAACATTTTTTTAGTACATCCTCGATCTAAAAAAATTTTTTTAGTACATCCTTGATATGAAAAAAATTTTTTAGTACATCCTCGATCAAAAAAAATTTTTTTAGTACATCCTCGATCAAAAAAAATTTTTTTAGTACATCCTCGATTAAAAAAAAATTTTCTAGTACATCCTCGATCTAAAAAAATTTTTTTAGTACATCCTCGATCTAAAAAAATTTTTTTAGTACATCCTCGATCTAAAAAAATTTTTTTAGTACATCCTTGATCAAAAAAAATTTTTTTAGTACATCCTCGATCTAAAAAAAATTTTTTTAGTACATCCTTGATATGAAAAAAATTTTTTTAGTACATCCTCGATCAAAAAAAATTTTTTTAGTACATCCTCGATCAAAAAAAATTTTTTAAGTACATCCTCGATCTAAAAAAAATTTTTTTAGTACATCCTTGATATGAAAAAAATTTTTTTAGTACATCCTCGATCAAAAAAATTTTTTTAGTACATCCTCGATCTAAAAAAAAATTTTGTAGTACATCCTTGATATGAAAAAAATTTTTTTAGTACATCCTCGATCTAAAAAAATTTTTTTAGTACATCCTCGATCTAAAAAAAAATTTTTAGTACATCCTCGATCTTAAAAAATTTTTTTTAGTACATCCTAGATCAAAAAAAATTTTTTTAGTACATCCTCGATCTGAAAAATTTTTTTAGTACATCCTTGATATGAAAAAATTTTTTTTAGTACATCCTCGATCTAAAAAAATTTTTTTAGTACATCCTCGATCAAAAAAAATTTTTTTAGTACATCCTCGATCTAAAAAAAATTTTTTTAGTACATCATTGATATGAAAAAAATTTTTTTAGTACATCCTCGATCAAAAAAAATTTATTTAGTACATCCTCGATCAAAAAAAATTTTTTAGTACATCCTCGATCTAAAAAAAATTTTTTTAGTACATTCTTGATATGAAAAATTTTTTTTTAGTACATCCTCGATCTAAAAAAAATTTTTTTAGTACATCCTAGATCAAAAAAAATTTTTTTAGTACATCCTCGATCTAAAAAAAATTTTTTTAGTACATCCTTGATAAGAAAAAATTTTTTTTAGTACATCCTCGATCTAAAAAATTTTTTTTAGTACATCCTCGATCAAAAAAAATTTTTTTAGTACATCCTCGATCAAAAAAAATTTTTTTAGTACATCCTTGATATGAAAAAATTTTTTTTAGTACATCCTCGATCTAAAAAAATTTTTTTAGTACATCCTCGATCAAAAAAAATTTTTTTAGTACATCCTCGATCTAAAAAAATTTTTTTAGTACATCCTCGATCAAAAAAAATTTTTTTAGTACATCCTCGATCTAAAAAAAATTTTTTTAGTACATCCTTGATATGAAAAAAATTTTTTTAGTACATCCTCGATCAAAAAAAATTTTTTTAGTACATCCTCGATCAAAAAAAATTTTTTTAGTACATCCTCGATCTAAAAAAAATTTTTTTAATACATCCTTGATATGAAAAAAATTTTTTTAGTACATCTTTGATCAAAAAAAAATTTTTTAGTACATCCTCGATCTAAAAAAAATTTTTTTAGTACATCCTTGACATGAAAAAATTTTTTTAGTACATCCTCGATCTAAAAAAAATTTTTTTAGTACATCCTTGATATGAAAAAAATTTTTTTAGTACATCCTCGATCAAAAAAAATTTTTTTAGTACATCCTCGATCAAAAAAAATTTTTTTAGTACATCCTCGATCTAAAAAAAATTTTTTTAATACATCCTTGATATGAAAAAAATTTTTTTAGTACATCTTTGATCAAAAAAAAATTTTTTAGTACATCCTCGATCTAAAAAAAATTTTTTTAGTACATCCTTGACATGAAAAAATTTTTTTAGTACATCCTCGATCTAAAAAAAATTTTTTTAGTACATCCTCGATCAAAAAAAATTATTTTAGTACATCCTCGATCTAAAAAAAATTTTTTTAATACATCCTTGATATGAAAAAAATTTTTTTAGTACATCCTCGATCAAAAAAAATTTTTTTAGTACATCCTCGATCTAAAAAAAAATTTTTTAGTACATCCTTGATATGAAAAAATTTTTTTTAGTACATCCTCGATCTAAAAAAATTTTTTTAGTACATCCTCGATCAAAAAAAAATATTTTAGTACATCCTCGATCTAAAAAAAATTTTTTTAGTACATCCTTGATCAAAAAAAAATTTTTTAGTACATCCTCGATCTAAAAAAAATTTTTTTAGTACATCCTTGACATGAAAAAATTTTTTTAGTACATCCTCGATCTAAAAATAATTTTTTTAGTACATCCTAGATCAAAAACAATTTTTTTAGTACATCCTCGATCAAAAAAAATTTTTTTAGTACATCCTCGATCTAAAAAAAATTTTTTTAATACGTCCTTGATATGAAAAAATTTTTTTTAGTACATCCTCGATCTAAAAAAATTTTTTTAGTACATCCTCGATCAAAAAAAAATATTTTAGTACATCCTCGATCTAAAAAAAATTTTTTTAGTACATCCTTGATCAAAAAAAAATTTTTTAGTACATCCTCGATCTAAAAAAAATTTTTTTAGTACATCCTTGACATGAAAAAATTTTTTTAGTACATCCTCGATCTAAAAAAAATTTTTTTAGTACATCCTCGATCAAAAAAAATTTTTTTAGTACATCCTCGATCAAAAAAAATTTTTTTAGTACATCCTCGATCTAAAAAAAATTTTTTTAATACATCCTTGATATGAAAAAATTTTTTTTAGTACATCCTCGATCTAAAAAAATTTTTTTAGTACATCCTCGATCAAAAAAAAATATTTTAGTACATCCTCGATCTAAAAAAAATTTTTTTAGTACATCCTTGATCAAAAAAAAATTTTTTAGTACATCCTCGATCTAAAAAAAATTTTTTTAGTACATCCTTGACATGAAAAAATTTTTTTAGTACATCCTCGATCTAAAAAAAATTTTTTTAGTACATCCTAGATCAAAAACAATTTTTTTAGTACATCCTCGATCTAAAAAAAATTTTTTTAGTACATCCTTGATATGAAAAAATTTTTTTTAGTACATCCTCGATCTAAAAAAATTTTTTTAGTACATCCTCGATCAAAAAAAATTTTTTTAGTACATCCTCGATCTAAAAAAAATTTTTTTAGTACATCCTTGACATGAAAAAAATTTTTTTAGTACATCCTCGATCAAAAAAAATTTTTTTAGTACATCCTCGATCTAAAAAAAAATTTTTTAGTACATCCTCGATCAAAAAAAATTTTTTTAGTACATCCTTGATATGAAAAAATTTTTTTTAGTACATCCTCGATCTAAAAAAATTTTTTTAGTACATTCTCGATCTAAAAAAAATTTTTTTAGTACATCCTCGATCTAAAAAAATTTTTTTAGTACATCCTCGATCAAAAAAAATTTTTTTAGTACATCCTCGATCTAAAAAAAATTTTTTTAGTACATCCTTGATATGAAAAAAAATTTTTTAGTACATCCTCGATCAAAAAAAATTTTTTTAGTACATCCTCGATCAAAAAAAATTTTTTTAGTACATCCTCGATCTAAAAAAAATTTTTTTAATACATCCTTGATATGAAAAAAATTTTTTTAGTACATCCTCGATCAAAAAAAATTTTTTTAGTACATCCTCGATCTAAAAAAAAATTTTTTAGTACATCCTTGATATGAAAAAATTTTTTTTAGTACATCCTCGATCTAAAAAAATTTTTTTAGTACATCCTCGATCAAAAAAAAATATTTTAGTACATCCTCGATCTAAAAAAAATTTTTTTAGTACATCCTTGATCAAAAAAAAATTTTTTAGTACATCCTCGATCTAAAAAAAATTTTTTTAGTACATCCTTGACATGAAAAAATTTTTTTAGTACATCCTCGATCTAAAAAAAATTTTTTTAGTACATCCTCGATCAAAAAAAATTTTTTTAGTACATCCTCGATCTAAAAAAAAATTTTTTAGTACATCCTTGATATGAAAAAATTTTTTTTAGTACATCCTCGATCTAAAAAAATTTTTTTAGTACATCCTCGATCAAAAAAAAATATTTTAGTACATCCTCGATCTAAAAAAAATTTTTTTAGTACATCCTTGATCAAAAAAAAATTATTTAGTACATCCTCGATCTAAAAAAAATTTTTTTAGTACATCCTTGACATGAAAAAATTTTTTTAGTACATCCTCGATCTAAAAAAAATTTTTTTAGTACATCCTCGATCAAAAAAAATTTTTTTAGTACATCCTTGATCTAAAAAAAATTTTTTTAATACATCCTTGATATGAAAAAATTTTTTTTAGTACATCCTCGATCTAAAAAAATTTTTTTAGTACATCCTCGATCAAAAAAAAATATTTTAGTACATCCTCGATCTAAAAAAAATTTTTTTAGTACATCCTTGATCAAAAAAAAATTTTTTAGTACATCCTCGATCTAAAAAAAATTTTTTTAGTACATCCTTGACATGAAAAAATTTTTTTAGTACATCCTCGATCTAAAAAAAATTTTTTTAGTACATCCTCGATCAAAAAAAATTTTTTTAGTACATCCTCGATCAAAAAAAATTTTTTTAGTACATCCTCGATCTAAAAAAAATTTTTTTAATACATCCTTGATATGAAAAAATTTTTTTTAGTACATCCTCGATCTAAAAAAATTTTTTTAGTACATCCTCGATCAAAAAAAAATATTTTATTACATCCTCGATCTAAAAAAAATTTTTTTAGTACATCCTTGATCAAAAAAAAATTTTTTAGTACATCCTCGATCTAAAAAAAATTTTTTTAGTACATCCTTGACATGAAAAAATTTTTTTAGTACATCCTCGATCAAAAAAAATTTTTTTAGTACATCCTCGATTTAAAAAAAATTTTTTTAGTACATCCTCGATTTAAAATAAATTTTTTTCGTACATCCTCGATCTAAAACAATTTTTTTAGTACATCCTCGATCAAAAAAAATTTTTTTAGTATATCCTCGATCTAAAAAAATTTTTTTTAGTACATCATTGATCTAAAAAAAATTTTTTAGTACATCCTCGATCTAAAAAAATTTTTTAGTACATCATCGATTTAAAAAAAATTTTTTTAGTACATCATCGATCCAAAAAAATTTTTTTAGTACATCCTCGATCAAAAAAAATTTATTTAGTTCATCCTCGATCTAAAAAAATTTTTTTAGTACATCCTCGATCTAAAAAAAAATTTTTTAGTACATCCTCGATCAAAAAAAAATTTTTTAGTACATCCTCGATCTAAAAAAAATTTTTTTAGTACATCCTTGATATGAAAAAATTTTTTTTAGTACATCCTCGATCTAAAAAAATTTTTTTAGTACATCCTCGATCTAAAATAATTTTTTAGTACATCTTCGATCTAAAAAAATTTTTTTAGTACATCCTCGATCAAAAAAAATTTTTTTAGTACATCCTTGATATGAAAAAATTTTTTTTAGTACATCCTCGATCTAAAAAAATTTTTTTAGTACATCCTCGATCTAAAAAAATTTTTTTAGTACATCCTCGATCTAAAAAAAATTTTTTTAGTACATCCTTGATATGAAAAAATTTTTTTAGTACATCCTCGATCTAAAAAAAAATTTTTCAGTACATCCTCGATCTAAAAAAAATTTTTTTAGTACATCCTCGATCAAAAAAAATTTTTTTAGTACATCCTTGATCTAAAAAAAATTTTTTTAGTACATCCTTGATATGAAAAAAATTTTTTTAGTACATCCTCGATCTAAAAAAAAATTTTTTTATTACATCCTCGATCAAAAAAAATTTTTTTAGTACATCCTCGATCTAAAAAAAATTTTTTTAGTACATCCTTGATATGAAAAAATTTTTTTTAGTACATCCTCGATCTAAAAAAATTTTTTTAGTACATCCTCGATCTAAAAAAATTTTTTTAGTACATCCTCGATCTAAAAAAAATTTTTTTAGTACATCCTCGATCTAAAAAAATGTTTTAGTACATCCTCGATCTAAAAAAAAATTTTTTAGTACATGCTCGATTTAAAAAAAATTTTTCTAGTACATCCTCGATCTAAAAAATTTTTTTTAGTACATTCTCGATCGAAAATAATTTTTTTAGTACATCCTCGATCTAAAAAAAATTTTTTTAGTACATCCTCGATCTAAAAAAAATTTTTTAGTACATCCTCGATCAAAAAAAATTTTTTTAGTACATCCTCGATCTAAAAAAAATTTTTTTAGTACATCCTTGACATGAAAAAATTTTTTTTAGTACATCCTCGATCTAAAAAAATTTTTTTAGTACATCCTCGATCTAAAAAAATTTTTTTAGTACATTCTCGTTCTAAAAAAATTTTTTTAGTACATCCTCGATCTAAAAAAATTTTTTTTAGTACATCCTTGATATGAAAAAAATTTTTTTAGTACATCCTCGATCAAAAAAAATTTTTTTAGTACATCCTCGATCTAAAAAAAATTTTTTTAGTACATAATCGATCGAAAAAAAATTTTTTTAGTACATCCTCGATCTAAAAAAATTTTTTTAGTACATCCTCGATCAAAAAAAATTTTTTAGTACATCCTCGATCTAAAAAAATTTTTTGAGTCCATCCTCGATCTAAAAAAAATTTTTTAGTACATCCTCGATCAAAAAAAATTTTTTTAGTACATCCTCGATCAAAAAAAATTTTTTAGTACATCCTCGATCTAAAAAAATTTTTTTAGTACATCCTCGATCTAAAAAAATTTTTTAGTACATCCTCGATCTAAAAAAATTTTTTTAGTACATCCTCGATCTAAAAAAATTTTTTTTAGTACATCCTCGATCTAAAAAAAATTTTTTAGTACATCCTCGATCAAAAAAAAATTTTTTAGTACATCTTTGATATGAAAAAAATTTTTTTAGTACATCCTCGATCTAAAAAAATTTTTTAGTACATCCTCGATCTAAAACAAATTTTTTTAGTACATCCTCGATCTAAAAAAAATTAGTTTAGTACATCCTTGATATGAAAAAATTTGTTTAGTACATCCTCGATCTAAAAAAAATTTTTTTAGTACATCCTCGATCTAAAAAAATTTTTTTAGTACATCCTCGATCAAAAAAAATTTTTTTAGTACATCCTCGATCTAAAAAAAATTTTTTTAGTACATCCTCGATCTAAAAAAAATTTTTTTAGTACATCCTTGATATGAAAAAAATTTTTTTAGTACATCTTCGATCTAAAAAAATTTTTAGTACATCCTCGATCTAAAAAAAATTTTTTTAGTACATCCTCGATTTAAAAAAAATTTTTCTAGTACATCCTCGATCTAAAAAAATTTTTTTAGTACATCCTCGATCTAAAAAAATTTTTTTAGTACATCCTCGATCAAAAAAAATTTTTTTAGTACATCCTTGATATGAAAAAATTTTTTTTTAGTACATCCTCGATCTAAAAAAATTTTTTAGTACATCCTCGATCTAAAACAAATTTTTTTAGTACATCCTCGATTTAAAAAAAATTTTTTTAGTACATCCTCGATCTAAAAAAATTTTTTTAGTTCATCCTCGATCTAAAAAAATTTTTTTAGTACATCCTCGATCAAAAAAAATTTTTTTAGTACATCCTCGATCAAAAAAAATTTTTTTAGTACATCCTTGATATGAAAAAATTTTTTTTAGTACATCCTCGATCTAAAAAAATTTTTTAGTACATCCTCGATCTAAAACAAATTTTTTTAGTACATCCTTGATTTAAAAAAAATTTTTCTAGTACATCCTCGATCTAAAAAAATTTTTTTAGTACATCCTCGATCTAAAAAAATTTTTTTAGTACATCCTCGATCAAAAAAAATTTGTTTAGTACATCCTTGATATGAAAAAATTTTTTTTAGTACATCCTCGATCTAAAAAAATTTTTTAGTACATCCTCGATCTAAAACAAATTTTTTTAGTACATCCTCGATTTAAAAAAAATTTTTTTAGTACATCCTCGATTTAAAAAAAATTTTTCTAGTACATCCTCTATCTAAAAAAATTTTTTTAGTACATCCTCGATCTAAAAAAAATTTTTTAGTACATCCTCGATCAAAAAAAATTTTTTTAGTACATCCTTGATATGAAAAAAATTTTTTTAGTACATCCTCGATCTAAAAAAATTTTTTAGTACATCCTCGATCTAAAACAAATTTTTTTAGTACATCCTCGATCTAAAAAAAATTTGTTTAGTACATCCTTGATATGAAAAAAATTTTTTAGTACATCCTCGATCTAAAAAAAATTTTTTTAGTACATCCTCGATCTAAAAAAATTTTTTTAGTACATCCTCGATCAAAAAAAATTTTTTTAGTACATCCTTGATATGAAAAAATTTTTTTTAGTACATCCTCGATCTAAAAAAATTTTTTAGTACATCCTCGATCTAAAAACAATTTTTTTAGTACATCCTCGATTTAAAAAAAATTTTTTAGTACATCCTCGATCTAAAAAAAATTTTTTTAGTACATCCTTGATATGAAAAAATTTTTTTTAGTACATCCTCGATCTAACAAAATTTTTCTAGTACATCCTCGATCTAAAAAAATTTTTTAGTACATCCTCGATCTAAAAAAATTTTTTTAGTACATCCTCGATCAAAAAAAATTTTTTTAGTACATCCTCGATCAAAAAAAAATTTTTTTAGTACATCCTCGATCTAAAAAAATTTTTTTAGTACATCCTCGATCAAAAAAAATTTTTTTAGTACATCCTTGATATGAAAAAAATTTTTTTAGTACATCCTCGATCTAAAAAAATTTTTTAGTACATCCTCGATCTAAAACAAATTTTTTTAGTGCATCCTCGATCTAAAAAAAATTTGTTTAGTACATCCTTGATATGAAAAAAATTTTTTAGTACATCCTCGATCTAAAAAAAATTTTTTTAGTACATCCTCGATCTAAAAAAAATTTTTTTAGTACATCCTTGATATGAAAAAAATTTTTTTAGTACATCTTCGATCTAAAAAAATTTTTTAGTACATCCTCGATCAAAAAAAATTTTTTTAGTACATCCTCGATCTAAAAAAAATTTTTTTAGTACATCCTCGATCTAAAAAAAATTTTTTTAGTACATCCTCGATTTAAAAAAAATTTTTCTAGTACATCCTCGATCTAAAAAAATTTTTTTAGTACATCCTCGATCAAAAAAAATTTTTTTAGTACATCCTTGATATGAAAAAATTTTTTTTAGTACATCCTCGATCTAAAAAAATTTTTTAGTACATCCTCGATCTAAAAACAATTTTTTTAGTACATCCTCGATTTAAAAAAAATTTTTTAGTACATCCTCGATCTAAAAAAAATTTTTTTAGTACATCCTTGATATGAAAAAATTTTTTTTAGTACATCCTCGATCTAAAAAAATTTTTCTAGTACATCCTCGATCTAAAAAAATTTTTTAGTACATCCTCGATCTAAAAAAATTTTTTTAGTACATCCTCGATCAAAAAAAATTTTTTTAGTACATCCTCGATCAAAAAAAAATTTTTTTAGTACATCCTCGATCTAAAAAAATTTTTTTAGTACATCCTCGATCAAAAAAAATTTTTTTAGTACATCCTTGATATGAAAAAAATTTTTTTAGTACATCCTCGATCTAAAAAAATTTTTTAGTACATCCTCGATCTAAAACAAATTTTTTTAGTACATCCGCGATTTAAAAAAAATTTTTTTAGTACATCCTCGATTTAAAAAAAATTTTTCTAGTACATCCTCGATCTAAAAAAATTTTTTTAGTACATCCTCGATCAAAAAAAATTTTTTTAGTACATCCTTAATATGAAAAAATTTTTTTAGTACATCCTCGATCAAAAAAAATTTTTTTAGTACATCCTCGATCTAAAAAAAATTTTTTTAGTACATCCTTGATATGAAAAAATTTTTTTTAGTACATCCTCGATCTTAAAAAATATTTTAGTATATCCTCGATCTAAAAAAAATTTTTTTAGTACATCCTCGATCTAAAAAAATTTTTTTAGTACATCCTCGATCAAAAAAATTTTTTTTAGTACATCCTCGATCCAAAAAAATTTTTTTAGTACATCCTCGATCTAAAAAAAATTTTTTTAGTACATCCTTGATATGAAAAAAATTTTTTTAGTACATCCTCGATCTAAAAAAATTTTTTTAGTACATCCTCGATCAAAAAAAATTTTTTTAGTACATCCTCGATCTAAAAAAAAAATTTTTTAGTACATCCTTGATATGAAAAAAATTTTTTTAGTACATCCTCGATCAAAAAAAATTTTTTTAGTACATCCTCGATCTAAAAAAAAATTTTTTAGTACATCCTCGATCTAAAAAAAAATTTTTTAGTACATCCTCGATCTAAAAAAATTTTTAAGTACATCCTCGATCTAAAAAAAGTTTTGTTAGTACATTCTCGATTTAAAAAAATTTTTTTAGTACATCCTCGATCTAAAAAAAAATTTTTAAGTACATCCTCGATCTAAAAAAAATTTTTTTAGTACATTTTCGATCTAAAAAAAAATTTTTTTAGTACATCCTCGATCTAAAAAAAATTTTTTTAGTACATCCTCGATCTAAAAAAATTTTTTTAGTACATCCTCGATCTAAAAAAATTTTTTTAGTACATCCTCGATCTAAAAAAAATTTTTTTAGTACATCCTTGATATGAAAAAAATTTTTTTAGTACATCCTCGATCTAAAAAAAATTTTTTTAGTACATCCTTGATATGAAAAAAATTTTTTTAGTACATCCTCGATCAAAAAAAATTTTTTTAGTACATCCTCGATCTAAAAAAAAATTTTTTAGTACATCCTCGATCTAAAAAAATTTTTAAGTACATCCTCGATCTAAAAAAAGTTTTGTTAGTACATTCTCGATTTAAAAAAATTTTTTTAGTACATCCTCGATCTAAAAAAAAATTTTTAAGTACATCCTCGATCTAAAAAAAATTTTTTTAGTACATTTTCGATCTAAAAAAAAATTTTTTTAGTACATCCTCGATCTAAAAAAAATTTTTTTAGTACATCCTCGATCTAAAAAAATTTTTTTAGTACATCCTCGATCTAAAAAAATTTTTTTAGTACATCCTCGATCTAAAAAAAATTTTTTTAGTACATCCTTGATATGAAAAAAATTTTTTTAGTACATCCTCGATCTAAAAAAATTTTTTTAGTACATCCTCGATCTAAAAAAACCTTTTTTTTAGTTCATACAAAGCGTGTGCGGCGGCACATTTTTTATTCGAACAAACACACGAAAACATGAACAGTGATAAAATGAAAACACATTAAAAAAAAAAAATACACACAACATTCAAAAAAACAACATTCGTACGAAAGCAAAGTACGGCAAAACCTCCAAAACCTGCCCTGGCTAATGATCGCCAGGCAACGACGTGCACGGAAATGGGGGTGGGGTTATGTTCGCTCGGGTGCCTAAACGCTCGGGTGCGGTACCGAAAAAGCCCCCGTGGCTGGTCGACAGCGGCACAGATGACCGCAGATGATGCAAAAGTCACCCGGCTCAGCTGTCGCTCGGTGAAAAATCCAGCGGCAGACGTACGTTTTGTTTATTTATTTTCGGTAGGCTCGACAACGGTTTGACACTTCGCTGACTCTGTAGTGAAAGATACGCAATGGTGACCGGAGAAATGTTGTTCCATTCGATGGAAAAGCTTTTTTTCTCCCGTAAACTCTTTCCTATTATTTACACACAACATTCAATCACTTACTGGTTTTTTTTTTCATTTTTAGCCGCCAAAAATAGAGCTCTAATCTGCTAAATTACCCCGAGTTTTAGACGAATTTAAATCTTTCCTTCCGTCAGGAGCTGTCAAAACATCAAAAACAAAATACCTCGCTCAAGCAAAGTTGTCAGCTCCATGATTTTGACACTTACAATTCCAATTTGTGCAACTCTAAAAAGCGGGTAAGTGAGTTCTTCTCGTTTTGCGGAAAATTAGCTGCAATTCACTCATCCAATCGTCTTGTTGTTTGGACTCTGTACAATTTACCGTTCGTCTGTCCACTTCCATTGTTCCATTGCCCAATGATTCGCCAGCTTTTGGAACCGCTATAAGGTCGTCGTCGTCGTCATCATCATCATCTTCCTTTACCGCTAGCGTTCGGGTCCATTTGGGGCGAACTGAAGCTACAGCTACAGCTACACCAGGCCAGTGGAAGAAGGCCCAGTTGCCCAAAGCCATAGGAACGTACGGCCATCGGAAGGAAGGACCTTTCACCGAGCGAGGTGTACGAGGTACAGCGATGAAGCTTAGGGTTTTAGGCCAACGAAACCATCCTAGCAATCGAAAGTACACTGATGTTCGGCTCACAAAGAAGGTTGTTCAGCCATTCGTTTGCGCGAGAATTCTGGATATTCTCAACCATTCGGGCTTGGTTGTTCAGCCAAAACTCACAAAAAAACGGTAGGTATCTACCACAGAATTAGCTCGTTGGGAAGCTCAAAAGGGAAACATTTCTATGCACGATTCTTTTAACGACGGATTACCGCGCGGAGTATTTACATCGGAAATTCTCTGCTAAACGGCACAATGCATCCTAGCAGGCATCGATAATTCAAGCAGTTAATTTGCCACTTGAACGTACCCCCCCCCCCCGAAAAAAGTGGTCCACCTGGGCTGGGTGGTGGCTGAAGCGATCTCGTGTGACCTCGCAAAAAAAAGAAGCACGCAGCTCGATTTGCGGGTCAACGGAAATATTTTTTTTATTACATCTCGGTCGCTTTCGTTCTGTTTCGTTTGCAGAACTGATTTTTAGGTCGCGTGCGTTATTTGCGCTATGTTTTTTTGATAGTTCCGTGCCAGTTTTGGGGGCATGCGAGGCATCGACTTACATCGGGAGCAGAACGGTAAAAGAAAGCAAACGAGAAAGGTTCTTGCTGGTGCCGAACGCAAAAGCAAACACCCAGCAGGCGCTAATAGAGAGGGAGGCTTTTTCCATTCGCGATGCAGAAGAAACTGCACTTCTCGCGTGTCCTTGCGAGAGAGCGAGAGAGAGAGAAGTCTCTCAATTTGCGAAAGAGAATCGAAAGGATAAACATGCTAAAAATGTCCCCAAAACCGGGCCAGGATCCTACCAAGGGGATCCTCAAAAACGAACGAACGGAGAGAGAGAGAGAGAGAGAGAGAGAGAGCACTTTGAGTGTGTGTGTGTGTGCCAGTGTGAGGGATCGGTCCTCTGCTCCTGCTGCTGCTGGATGTCCTTGCGGGGGTTTCACTCGTGCATTCATTCCTGCACGCAGTTCGTACGCAGTTCGTTTCGCGTGTGTTCCCAGCACCGCGGGATTTCCCTGCCGACAAATCCGACCCAAAATGACCCCCGAAGCTCGGATCACCTCGCTATCTTTTACTACCTTTCTTCACGTGATTTTCTTTACCTGTGTGTGTGTGTGTGTGTGTGTGCGGTTTTTGGCTATCAGCAGCGTGTGGTGGTGGTGGTCGGCTGCACCGAGCGAGCGAATGACGCTCGAATGCTCTCGTTTGAACCGTCATTTTTCCCTGTTGCTTTGAATGTGTGCGCCAGCGCAAGCTAATTATGTTGCAGGCCGGCGAAGTTCAAGAGAAAAAAAACGTCAACTGCCAGAGCATCCCAGGGCAGTATCCTAGCGGAAGGTAGCGATTTGTAAGCATTACCGTTGAGGGTAGGTGCTTAAAAATCATCGCAGTTCGAGTTCTTAACTTGTTTTTTTTTAATAATAATTTCATTCTCTTGCTTCATGTCTGCTGCTGTTTGACGAGTAAATTATGTTAAAACCGCATTTCGCACCGCTGGAAATACCCGCTGAATAGACGTGAGCTACAGGCAGCTGGACGATGCAGGAAAACAGTGCCACTACGCGACAATGGCGTTTTTTGCTCTCCACGGTTCGCGCTCTCTCTCTTTTGAGAATGGGAAGAGACCGATGAAAAAAGGAGAACAAACTGAACAAACCAAGAAAACCGAACAGATGTCGCCCGAACAGGGAGTGTTCGGGGTTTGTTCAGGGGATTTTTTGACTGATTTTGTCGGCAGGGAGATGTCCCGTCCGATGATGTCGATGTCCCGTCCGATGAAGCCCAGGAATTGGAGGCAGCGGGTGAAAATCCTGCCACGGATGAACGAAGCCAGCGCTTCTCATGACACCTTCCAGAGCGATGTTGAATAAGAGACAAGAGATCCGATCACCTTGCCTCAGACCCCGGTGTGAGTCAAACGGCTCCGAAAGCATGTTCGACACTCGCACCTTGCACTGTACCCCATCCATCGTGGGCCCTTAATCCGTGGCCCTTAGCCAGCTTCCCCAAGGGGAATCCGTACTGCTGCATTGTGCTCCATAGCTCAGTCCGATCGATGGTGTCATAGGCCGCCTTGAAGTCGACGAAAGCGATGATGCGTCTGGATCTGGTGCTGTCGGCATTTACTGGAGGATCTGCCGTAGAGTCTGGCCGGTGGTGGATTGTGGCCTCCAACAAACCCAGCCTGGGTAGCTTCCAACGAAATCTGTAGCAGAAAAGTATTCGGGACAGGCATTTTGTAGGCAGCATTCAGAGGACTGTGATGGCTCGAAAGTCCATTCTGTCACCCTTCTTGCACACTGGGAGGATGACACCCAGCACCCGGTATTCTTTCATGCTCCCAGATTTTCGCAATCAGCTGGTGTATATTGACGGCAAGCTCAACCGAACCCATCTTGAATAGTTCTGCCGCTAGACCATCGCTGCCAGCTGCTTGATGTTGTGTTTCAGCTGCTTGAGTGTGCTAGTGACTTCATCCAAAGTTGGTGGGAGCACCTCGTCATCTGCCTCTCGGCTAATGTGCTGTTCGATTCTGCTTGCACTGCTGCTGCTGGACACTCCACCTAATTCCGCTCCGTTCAGGTGCCCGTTCAAGTAGCACTTCCACGTTTCGATCACCTCTCGCTCGTCCGTAAGAATGTTGCCTTCCTCGTCTCGACTCATTGCGACGTTTGGCGTGAAGCCGCCTTGTGTCTTCTTCTTCAACCTGTTATAGAACTGGCGAGATTTCCCCCCGACTGAGAGAGAGCTGTTCCATGTCCAGTTGTTCGTCGGTTCTCCTCGAAAGCGACGCTTCTTGTCTTCTCGAAGAGTCGGCGTAGATGCTGCCTTCTCAGTCGTCTATACGTTTTCTCAGTCGTCTATAGTCTTCTCGGATAGTGCTCGTCTCTTCACTCGTCATCGGCCTCGTGGCTTATCGTCCCAAGTGTCTGCTCGGCTGTGCTGTGCTGATTGCTCGCTCCACCATACGCCAGTGGTCGTCATCGAAGGACATTGTGGCGGTTGTGTTTTTGTCCGGTAGCACTTCCTCAAGCGCTGACGCGCGTAGCCCTCGGCAACAGCAGGTGTCCACAGCCGATCCGTGTTTAGCGATGATGTAGGCCGATGACGTAGTGTTGTGAGAAGTGACTTCCGACTATTAGAACGTGGTCTATTTGGGTATAAGTCTGTTGTGGTGACCTCCAGGAGTAACTGACACGAGGTTTGTGCTGGAAGAAGGTGCTACGGATGTTCATGTGTCTCGAAGATGCGAAGTTTATGAGGCGGAGGACGTTGTCGTTCGTGTCAGCTGGTGGACACTAAAGCTTCCAATCGTTGTTTAAATAGGTCTCCTCTCGCCCGACCTGAGCATTGAGGTCTTTGATGTCGATCTTTACATAATGTTGTGGGCAGCGATTCGTACTCTTGAGCTGCGTATTAAAAGGTGTCCTTATCATCATCGGCACTCCGAGACTCCCTTCCAACGCACCTCCTGAAGTGCTACTACTCCCCGAAGCCGCGAGTACTTCCGGGTGCTGTGAGGGATCTGCAGTTCCATGTTCCAAGTTTCCCATCGTTAGTTCTTTTTTCCGTTGCGGAGGTCGTTTACCGTAGTTCCGAATCGAATTACCTTCTTGGTTTCTGCGCGTTTGCTTTTGTATTGGTGGGCCAAGGCTTGCAAGGCCACGGTGGACGGCCTACGCTTCACAGCTGTTCTAAAGTCCCGTGTGAAGCCAGGACAAAAGAGAGAGAGAGAGAGAACCAGCCGCCCCTGACATGGAGACCAGACGTATACCCAAGCTCAGATATTCGGAGAGACGAATGTTACCGCTCTGTACGTCGCGGACGTATTGGGTAGGTGTAGGGAATGGAGCGCCTATTTTATCGTCCGGGAAGCCTTCGGATCCATTCCCGTATCAGTGAAGTATTGCTACTACCCTGCCAACAGAGCTGGTCAAGATAAATGGCTTTTAATTTTGCGGTTAGTAGTTCAATTTCATCGCATAGAGACTTTGTTTCTTTTGGCTTGATTGATTTAAGAGTGGCAATGATTCGGTCTGGGGTGAATTTTTTCTTCGCATCTTGTTTTTATATCTTGTACTAGACTGTCCAAACTATTTAGGGTTTTAGGTAGTCCTATTCTTGCTTTACCTGTTATTCTAGTCCTGATGAATCTTATTAATATCTCTTCCTGGACTCCTGGGTTATATTCTTGCAGACGTTTAGCTGAGTCTATGAAAATGTCTAAATTTTCTGCCGATCCATTACACGTTTGAACTATTGACGATGCTGTTTTTAAATCGAATGTCGCCATTTTTGATTTTTGTATAGTTTTCCTAAGTTTTATAAGATTATACATTATGTTCGCTGTTGTTTTGAAGGAAAGTCTTCCTGCTTCTAGAATCTTGCTGTCTATTATGGTTTTTATTTCACCGTATATAGCCCTAGTAATTTTTAATTCAAATTCTTGGTGTGATTCCTTGAGGCTGTCCCAGTTTTCTAAAATGGTGTTATGGGATATTTTGCTTCTATTTAATTTATCTACTAATGTTCTATACCTATACTTTCTGTTCGGATTTTTCTTTAGTGTGCTTAGTGTTAATTTGAGAGCTTGAATATGGAGCTCTATTGAATTCGTTTGATGACGATTTCAATTCTCTTATTTCTCATATCTTCTTGTATATCGTCCTACTAGTCGAGGTTTATATTAAAAAAAAAATTTTTTTTTGTTTTGCTCTCTTGTTTATATTTTTAGTAATAATGGTTCTTCGCCGTCTACCTCTACTTCTATGTCATTTCGCTTTTGTTCTACAACATCTTCCTCCTCAGTATCGTCCTTACCGCTGTATTGCCGGTCATCCGCAGTCTCCTTTCACATCACATCTTTGGATGTGATCACATATTTCTTTGGAGTCTGCCATTTTCCTCGGTGGCTACAACGTTCTTTCTCTCAGCAGCACTAGTGTCGCCTGTAGAATCCATCTTGGTTGCTTTATTGATACGTAGATCGTAATGAATCTTCTTATGGCCTAGTCACCAATCGTTCTCCAGGTTGTTCGATCCCTGGTTGCAGCTCTTTATCTCCGATTGCGTCCGATATCTCACAGGTTCATTTCACATTTGTGTTCAGTTCTTTTTCTTCTCAGTATATCACTTTTGTCGATAAATCAGAAATATATCAGAGGATTGCACTTTAACATCACGGTCCACTTCGCAATTTGAAGGTTTGCAGTCCAGGCGATCGTTGGCGAAATCTAGAGAGAGTTTTTCCTACATTACTGGAATGTTGGAGAGGTCTTTGAGGCCTTACCTTGGGTTGGGGCCAAACTCTCACTCAAAGCTCTTGCATAGAAAACACGAAGCGTTTGGTTTGCTTGTCGGACTGTGTCTGTCTCGTTTGTCCAGCTCAAAATCGACTTTATTTATACTCAAACATTGTTTTTGGGTTTTGGCGTGAGCAAACAACCGCGTGCTGTGTGCGCGAGGAGGAAAGCGTATCGAAAATGAAAGATAACCTCCTCCTGCGCGTGTGAGCGCTTGATTGAATCTGATTGATTACTCACAAATACACGGTCCTTATATGGTAGAGTTTCTTAAAACCTAGTTGTCTCCTTCCTTTTCTTACTGCTGTTTCCCGTACGCACATACACATTCTCGAGGCGTACGAATGTACCTCGATTTGTTGCTGGGAATTCCTGCATCCTGCAGCCTACCGAAAACATTCAAAAAAACATCCATGCATTGAATGTTGGATATTTCCAACCGTTCTGATGCTACTTTCTCGAGAATCCTACTTTGTTCTTTTGCGCTTACATGAATGAGTCCTTTTCATTTCCTGTCTCGTTTAATTGCCGTCTTCATTTTTGCGATAAACCCGAACCCCGCTTTGGTTCGGTGTTTTTTTTTTGCTATGGTTTTTTTGCGTTCAACCCTTTTTTTTATGACCGACGCGCGTTTGTATCCTGTCGCGCTTGTATCGCGCCCCCTTTCTGTCCTCAATGTTGTGTTTTGTTTGAGTAAACGATACCGATACCTTCCACAAGTTGCAGTTGCAAAGATGCAAATAGTTCCAAAACCGATCCCTTTGCGCGCGCAACAAAGAGACCTGCAGTTCCACATGGACCGAACTTCCAATCGTTAGTTCTTTTTTTCCGTTGCCGGGGGTGCTGGCATGATTGGTCCATATCGGGTTTTCTACTTGGTGACAGGGGGTGGCTTGCAAGGCCTCTCCTCCCCCCTCCCCCCCCTCCCCCCCGCCCCTATCACGTCGGTGGAACAACGCATCCTAGCTCCAACGACAGAGTGTACAGTCGCCCCTGACATGGGAACATCCTCGATCTAAAAAAAATTTTTTTAATACATCCTCGATCTAAAAAAATTTTTTTAGTACATCCTCGATTTAAAAAAAATTTTTTTAGTACATCCTCGATCTAAAAAAATTTTTTTAGTACATCCTCGATCTAAAAAAAATTTTTTTAGTACATCCTTGATATGAAAAAATTTTTTTTAGTACATCCTCGATTTAAAAAAAAATTTTTAGTACATCCTTGATATGAAAAAATTTTTTTTAGTACATCCTCGATTTAAAAAAAATTTTTTTAGCACATCCTCGATCTAAAAAAATTTTTTTAGTACATCCTCGATTTAAAAAAAATTTTTTTAGTACATCCTTGATATGAAAAAATTTTTTTTAGTACATCCTCGATTTAAAAAAAATTTTTTAGTACATCCTCGATCTAAAAAAAATTTTTTTAGTACATCCTCGATCTAAAAAAATTTTTTTAGTACATCCTCGATTTAAAAAAAATTTTTTTAGTACATCCTCGATCTAAAAAAATTTTTTTAGTACATCCTCGATCTAAAAAAAGTTTTTTTAGTACATCCTTGATATGAAAAAATTTTTTTTAGTACATCCTCGATTTAAAAAAAATTTTTTAGTACATCCTCGATCTAAAAAAAATTTTTTTAGTACATCCTCGATCTAAAAAAATTTTTTTAGTACATCCTCGATTTAAAAAAAATTTTTTTAGTACATCCTCGATCTAAAAAAATTTTTTTAGTACATCCTCGATCTAAAAAAAGTTTTTTTAGTACATCCTTGATATGAAAAAATTTTTTTTAGTACATCCTCGATTTAAAAAAAATTTTTTAGTACATCCTCGATCTAAAAAAAATTTTTTTAGTACATCCTCGATCTAAAAAAATTTTTTTAGTACATCCTCGACCTAAAAAAAATTTTTTTAGTACATCCTTGATATGAAAAAAATTTTTTTAGTACATCCTCGATCAAAAAAAATTTTTTTAGTACATCCTCGATCTAAAAACAATTTTTTTAGTACATCCTTGATATGAAAAATTTTTTTTAGTACATCCTCGATCTAAAAAAATTTTTTTAGTACATCCTCGATCAAAAAAAAATTTTTTTAGTACATCCTCGATCTAAAAAAAAATTTTTTAGAACATCCTTGATATGAAAAAGTTTTTTTTAGTACATCCTCGATCTAAAAAAATTTGTTTTGTACATCCTCGATCTAAAAAAAATTTTTTTAGTACATCCTCGATCTAAAAAAAATTTTTTAGTACATCCTCAATCAAAAAAATTTTTTTTAGTACATCCTCGATCAAAAAAAATTTTTTTAGTACATCTTCGATCTAAAAAAAAAATTTTTAGTACATCCTCGATCTAAAAAAAATTTTTTTAGTACATCCTCGATCAAAAAAAATTTTTTTAGTACATCCTTGATATGAAAAAATTTTTTTTTAGTACATCCTCGATCTAAAAAATTTTTTTTAGCACATCCTCGATCTAAAAAAATTTTTTTAGTACATCCTCGATCTAAAAAAAATTTTTTTAGTACATCCTGGATCTAAAAAAAAATTTTTTAGTACATCCTCAATCAAAAAAATTTTTTTTAGTACATCCTCGATCAAAAAAAATTTTTTTAGTACATCTTCGATCTAAAAAAAAAATTTTTAGTACATCCTCGATCTAAAAAAAATTTTTTTAGTACATCCTCGATCAAAAAAAATTTTTTTAGTACATCCTTGATATGAAAAAATTTTTTTTTAGTACATCCTCGATCTAAAAAATTTTTTTTAGCACATCCTCGATCTAAAAAAATTTTTTTAGTACATCCTCGATTTAAAAAAAATTTTTTTAGTACATCCTCGATTTAAAAAAATTTGTTTAGTACATCCTCGACCTAAAAAAAATTTTTTTAGTACATCCTCGATCTAAAAAAATTTTTTTAGTACATCCTCGATTTAAAAAAAATTTTTTTAGTACATCCTCGATTTAAAAAAATTTGTTTAGTACATCCTCGATCTAAAAAAAATTTTTTTAGTACATCCTCGATCTAAAAAAATTTTTTTAGTACATCCTCGATCTAAAAAAAATTTTTTTAGTACATCCTTGATATGAAAAAAATTTTTTTAGTACATCCTCGACCTAAAAAAAATTTTTTTAGTACATCCTCGATTTAAAAAAAATTTTTTAGTACATCCTCGATCTAAAAAAATTTTTTTAGTACATCCTCGATTTAAAAAAAATTTTTTAGTACATCCTCGATCTAAAAAAAATTTTTTTAGTACATCCTTGATATGAAAAAAATTTTTTTAGTACATACTCGATCTAAAAAAATTTTTTTAGTACATCCTCGATCTAAAAAAAATTTTTTTAGTACATCCTCGATCTAAAAAAATTTTTTTAGTACATCCTCGATCTAAAAAAAATTTTTTTAGTACATCCTCGATCTAAAAAAAATTTTTTTAGTACATCCTCGATCTAAAAAAATTTTTTTAGTACATCCTTGATATGAAAAAAATTTTTTTAGTACATCCTCGACCTAAAAAAAATTTTTTTAGTACATCCTCGATCTAAAAAAATTTTTTTAGTACATCCTCGATTTAAAAAAAATTTTTTTAGTACATCCTCGATTTAAAAATATTTTTTAAGTACATCCTCGATCTAAAAAAAATTTTTTTAGTACATCCTTGATATGAAAAAATTTTTTTTAGTACATCCTCGATTTAAAAAAAATTTTTTAGTACATCCTCGATCTAAAAAAAATTTTTTTAGTACATCCTCGATCTAAAAAAATTTTTTTAGTACATCCTCGATTTAAAAAAAATTTTTTTAGTACATCCTCGATTTAAAAAAATTTGTTTAGTACATCCTCGATCTAAAAAAAATTTTTTTAGTACATCCTCGATTTAAAAAAAATTTTTTAGTACATCCTCGATCTAAAAAAAATTTTTTTAGTACATCCTTGATATGAAAAAATTTTTTTTAGTACATCCTCGATTTAAAAAAAATTTTTTAGTACATCCTCGATCTAAAAAAAATTTTTTTAGTACATCCTCGATCTAAAAAAATTTTTTTAGTACATCCTCGATCTAAAAAAAATTTTTTTAGTACATCCTTGATATGAAAAAAATTTTTTTAGTACATCCTCGATCTAAAAAAATTTTTTTAGTACATCCTCGATTTAAAAAAAATTTTTTAGTACATCCTCGATCTAAAAAAAATTTTTTTAGTACATCCTTGATATGAAAAAAATTTTTTTAGTACATACTCGATCTAAAAAAATTTTTTTAGTACATCCTCGATCTAAAAAAAATTTTTTTAGTACATCCTCGATCTAAAAAAATTTTTTTAGTACATCCTCGATCTAAAAAAAATTTTTTTAGTACATCCTCGATCTAAAAAAAATTTTTTTAGTACATCCTCGATCTAAAAAAATTTTTTTAGTACATCCTTGATATGAAAAAAATTTTTTTAGTACATCCTCGACCTAAAAAAAATTTTTTTAGTACATCCTCGATTTAAAAAAAATTTTTTAGTACATCCTCGATCTAAAAAAATTTTTTTAGTACATCCTCGATTTAAAAAAAATTTTTTAGTACATCCTCGATCTAAAAAAAATTTTTTTAGTACATCCTTGATATGAAAAAATTTTTTTTAGTACATCCTCGATTTAAAAAAAATTTTTTAGTACATCCTCGATCTAAAAAAAATTTTTTTAGTACATCCTCGATCTAAAAAAATTTTTTTAGTACATCCTCGATTTAAAAAAAATTTTTTTAGTACATCCTCGATTTAAAAAAATTTGTTTAGTACATCCTCGATCTAAAAAAAATTTTTTTAGTACATCCTCGATCTAAAAAAATTTTTTTAGTACATCCTCGATCTAAAAAAAATTTTTTTAGTACATCCTTGATATGAAAAAAATTTTTTTAGTACATCCTCGACCTAAAAAAAATTTTTTTAGTACATCCTCGATCTAAAAAAATTTTTTTAGTACATCCTCGATTTAAAAAAAATTTTTTTAGTACATCCTCGATTTTAAAAAAATTTTTTTAGTACATCCTCGACCTAAAAAAAATTTTTTTAGTACATCCTCGATCTAAAAAAATTTTTTTAGTACATCCTCGATTTAAAAAAAATTTTTTTAGTACATCCTCGATTTAAAAAAATTTGTTTAGTACATCCTCGATCTAAAAAAAATTTTTTTAGTACATCCTCGATCTAAAAAAATTTTTTTAGTACATCCTCGATCTAAAAAAAATTTTTTTAGTACATCCTTGATATGAAAAAAATTTTTTTAGTACATCCTCGACCTAAAAAAAATTTTTTTAGTACATCCTCGATTTAAAAAAAATTTTTTAGTACATCCTCGATCTAAAAAAATTTTTTTAGTACATCCTCGATTTAAAAAAAATTTTTTAGTACATCCTCGATCTAAAAAAAATTTTTTTAGTACATCCTTGATATGAAAAAAATTTTTTTAGTACATACTCGATCTAAAAAAATTTTTTTAGTACATCCTCGATCTAAAAAAAATTTTTTTAGTACATCCTCGATCTAAAAAAATTTTTTTAGTACATCCTCGATCTAAAAAAAATTTTTTTAGTACATCCTCGATCTAAAAAAAATTTTTTTAGTACATCCTCGATCTAAAAAAATTTTTTTAGTACATCCTTGATATGAAAAAAATTTTTTTAGTACATCCTCGACCTAAAAAAAATTTTTTTAGTACATCCTCGATCTAAAAAAATTTTTTTAGTACATCCTCGATTTAAAAAAAATTTTTTTAGTACATCCTCGATTTAAAAATATTTTTTAAGTACATCCTCGATCTAAAAAAAATTTTTTTAGTACATCCTTGATATGAAAAAATTTTTTTTAGTACATCCTCGATTTAAAAAAATTTTTTTAGTACATCTTCGATCTAAAAAAATTTTTTTAGTACATCCTCGATTTAAAAAAATTTTTTTAGTACATCCTCGATCTAAAAAAAATTTTTTTAGTACATCCTCGATCTAAAAAAATTTTTTTAGTACATCCTCGATCTAAAAAAATTTTTTTAGTACATCCTCGATTTAAAAAAAAATTTTTTAGTACATCCTCGATCTAAAAAAATTTTTTTAGTACATCCTCGATTTAAAAAAAAATTTTTTAGTACATCCTCGATCTAAAAAAATTTTTTTAGTACATCCTCGATCTAAAAAAAATTTTTTTAGTACATCCTCGATCTAAAAAAATTTTTTTAGTACATCCTCGATTTAAAAAAAATTTTTTTAGTACATCCTCGATTTAAAAAAATTTTTTTAGTACATCCTCGATTTAAAAAAATTTTTTTAGTACATCTTCGATCTAAAAAAATTTTTTTAGTACATCCTCGATTTAAAAAAATTTTTTTAGTACATCCTCGATCTAAAAAAAATTTTTTTAGTACATCCTCGATCTAAAAAAATTTTTTTAGTACATCCTCGATCTAAAAAAATTTTTTTAGTACATCCTCGATTTAAAAAAAAATTTTTTAGTACATCCTCGATCTAAAAAAATTTTTTTAGTACATCCTCGATTTAAAAAAAAATTTTTTAGTACATCCTCGATCTAAAAAAATTTTTTTAGTACATCCTCGATCTAAAAAAAATTTTTTTAGTACATCCTCGATCTAAAAAAATTTTTTTAGTACATCCTCGATTTAAAAAAAATTTTTTTAGTACATCCTCGATTTAAAAAAATTTTTTTAGTACATCCTCGATCTAAAAAAATTTTTTTAGTACATCCTCGATTTAAAAAAATTTTTTTAGTACATCCTCGATCTAAAAAAAATTTTTTTAGTACATCCTCGATCTAAAAAAAATTTTTTAGTACATCCTCGATCTAAAAAAAATTTTTTTAGTACATCCTCGATCTAAAAAAATTTTTTTAGTACATCCTCGATCTAAAAAAAATTTTTTTAGTACATCCTTGATATGAAAAAAATTTTTTTAGTACATCCTCGACCTAAAAAAAATTTTTTTAGTACATCCTCGATTTAAAAAAAATTTTTTAGTACATCCTCGATCTAAAAAAATTTTTTTAGTACATCCTCGATTTAAAAAAAATTTTTTAGTACATCCTCGATCTAAAAAAAATTTTTTTAGTACATCCTTGATATGAAAAAAATTTTTTTAGTACATACTCGATCTAAAAAAATTTTTTTAGTACATCCTCGAACTAAAAAAAATTTTTTTAGTACATCCTCGATCTAAAAAAATTTTTTTAGTACATCCTCGATCTAAAAAAAATTTTTTTAGTACATCCTCGATCTAAAAAAAATTTTTTTAGTACATCCTCGATCTAAAAAAATTTTTTTAGTACATCCTTGATATGAAAAAAACTTTTTTAGTACATCCTCGATCTAAAAAAATTTTTTTAGTACATCCTCGATTTAAAAAAAATTTTTTTAGTACATCCTCGATTTAAAAATATTTTTTAAGTACATCCTCGATCTAAAAAAAATTTTTTTAGTACATCCTTGATATGAAAAAATTTTTTTTAGTACATCCTCGATTTAAAAAAAATTTTTTAGTACATCCTCGATCTAAAAAAAATTTTTTTAGTACATCCTCGATCTAAAAAAATTTTTTTAGTACATCCTCGATTTAAAAAAAATTTTTTTAGTACATCCTCGATCTAAAAAAATTTTTTTAGTACATCCTCGACCTAAAAAAAATTTTTTTAGTACATCCTCGATCTAAAAAAATTCTTTTAGTACATCCTCGATCTAAAAAAAATTTTTTTAGTACATCCTCGATCTAAAAAAATTTTTTTAGTACATCCTCGATCTAAAAAAAATTTTTTTAGTACATCCTTGATATGAAAAAAATTTTTTTAGTACATCCTCGACCTAAAAAAAATTTTTTTAGTACATCCTCGATCTAAAAAAATTTTTTTAGTACATCCTCGATCTAAAAAAAATTTTTTTAGTACATCCTTGATATGAAAAAAATTTTTTTAGTACATCCTCGACCTAAAAAAAATTTTTTTAGTACATCCTCGATCTAAAAAAATTTGTTTAGTACATCCTCGATCTAAAAAAAATTTTTTTTAGTACATCCTCGATCAAAAAAAATTTTTTTAGTACATCCTCGATCTAGAAAAATTTTTTTAGTACATCCTTGATATGAAAAAAATTTTTTTAGTACATCCTCGATCTAAAAAAATTTTTTTAGTACGTTCTCGATCTAAAAAAAATTTTTTTAGTACATCCTCGATCTAAAAAAAATTTTTTTAGTACATCCTCGATCTAAAAAAATTTTTTTAATACATCCTCGATCTAAAAAAATTTTTTTAGTACATCCTCGATCAAAAAAAATTTTTTTAGTACATCCTAGATCAAAAAAAATTTTTTTAGTACATCCTCGATCTAAAAAAAATTTTTTTAGTACATCCTCGATCAAAAAAAATTTTTTTAGTACATCCTAGATCAAAAAAAATTTTTTTTGTACATCCTCGATCAAAAAAAATTTTTTTAGTACATCCTCGATCTAAAAAAAATTTTTTTAGTACATCCTTGATATGAAAAACCTTTTTTTAGTACATCCTCGATTTAAAAAAATTTTTTAGTACATCCTCGATCTAAAAAAAATTTTTTTAGTACATCCTTGATATGAAAAAATTTTTTTAGTACATCCTCGATCAAAAAAAATTTTTTTAGTACATCCTCGATGTAAAAAAAATTTTTTTAGTACATCCTTGATATGAAAAAAATTTTTTTAATACATCTTCGATCTAAAAAAATTTTTTTAGTACATCCTCGATCTAAAAAAAATTTTTTTAGTACATCCTCGATCAAAAAAAATTTTTTTAGTACATCCTCGATCTAAAAAAAAATTTTTTAGTACATCCTCGATCTAAAAAAATTTTTTTAGTACATCCTCGATCTAAAAAAAATTTTTTTAGTACATCCTCGATCTAAAAAAAATTTTTTTAGTACATCCTTGATATGAAAAAAATTTTTTTAGTACATCCTCGATCTAAAAAAATTTTGTAGTACATCCTCGATCTAAAAAAAATTTTTTTAATACATCCTTGTAATGAAAAAATTTTTTTAGTACATCCTCGATCAAAAAAATTTTTTTAGTACATCCTCGATGTAAAAAAATTTTCTTAGTACATCCTTGATATGAAAAAATTTTTTTAGTACATCCTCGATCTAAAAAAATTTTTTTAGTACATCCTCGATTTAAAAAAAATTTTTTTAGTACATCCTCGATCTAAAAAAATTTTTTTAGTACATCCTCGATCTAAAAAAAATTTTTTTAGTACATCCTCGATCTAAAAAAATTTTTTTAGTACATCCTCGATCAAAAAAAAATTTTTTTAGTACATCCTCGATTTAAAAAAAATTTTTTAGTACATCCTCGATCTAAAAAAAATTTTTTTAGCACATCCTCGATCTAAAAAAATTTTTTTAGTACATCCTCGATTTAAAAAAAATTTTTTTAGTACATCCTCGATCTAAAAAAATTTTTTTAGTACATCCTCGATTTAAAAAAAAATTTTTTAGTACATCCTCGATCTAAAAAAATTTTTTTAGTACATCCTCGATCTAAAAAAAATTTTTTTAGTACATCCTTGATATGAAAAAAATTTTTTTAGTACATCCTCGATTTAAAAAAAATTTTTTAGTACATCCTCGATCAAAAAAAAATTTTTTTAGTACATCCTCGATTTAAAAAAAATTTTTCTAGTACATCCTCGATCTAAAAAAATTTTTTTAGTACATCCTCGATCTAAAAAAAATTTTTTTAGTACATCCTTGATATGAAAAAAATTTTTTTAGTACATCCTCGACCTAAAAAAAATTTTTTTAGTACATCCTCGATTTAAAAAAAAATTTTTAGTACATCCTCGATCTAAAAAAATTTTTTTAGTACATCCTCGATTTAAAAAAAATTTTTTAGTACATCCTCGATCTAAAAAAAATTTTTTTAGTACATCCTTGATATGAAAAAAATTTTTTTAGTACATACTCGATCTAAAAAAATTTTTTTAGTACATCCTCGAACTAAAAAAAATTTTTTTAGTACATCCTCGATCTAAAAAAATTTTTTTAGTACATCCTCGATCTAAAAAAAATTTTTTTAGTACATCCTCGATCTAAAAAAAATTTTTTTAGTACATCCTCGATCTAAAAAAATTTTTTTAGTACATCCTTGATATGAAAAAAATTTTTTTAGTACATCCTCGACCTAAAAAAAACTTTTTTAGTACATCCTCGATCTAAAAAAATTTTTTTAGTACATCCTCGATTTAAAAAAAATTTTTTTAGTACATCCTCGATTTAAAAATATTTTTTAAGTACATCCTCGATCTAAAAAAAATTTTTTTAGTACATCCTTGATATGAAAAAATTTTTTTTAGTACATCCTCGATTTAAAAAAAATTTTTTAGTACATCCTCGATCTAAAAAAAATTTTTTTAGTACATCCTCGATCTAAAAAAATTTTTTTAGTACATCCTCGATTTAAAAAAAATTTTTTTAGTACATCCTCGATCTAAAAAAATTTTTTTAGTACATCCTCGACCTAAAAAAAATTTTTTTAGTACATCCTCGATCTAAAAAAATTCTTTTAGTACATCCTCGATCTAAAAAAAATTTTTTTAGTACATCCTCGATCTAAAAAAATTTTTTTAGTACATCCTCGATCTAAAAAAAATTTTTTTAGTACATCCTTGATATGAAAAAAATTTTTTTAGTACATCCTCGACCTAAAAAAAATTTTTTTAGTACATCCTCGATCTAAAAAAATTTTTTTAGTACATCCTCGATCTAAAAAAAATTTTTTTTGTACATCCTCGATCTAAAAAAATTTTTTTAGTACATCCTCGATCTAAAAAAATTTGTTTAGTACATCCTCGATCTAAAAAAAATTTTTTTTAGTACATCCTCGATCAAAAAAAATTTTTTTAGTACATCCTCGATCTAAAAAAATTTTTTTAGTACATCCTTGATATGAAAAAAATTTTTTTAGTACATCCTCGATCTAAAAAAATTTTTTTAGTACGTTCTCGATCTAAAAAAAATTTTTTTAGTACATCCTCGATCTAAAAAAAATTTTTTTAGTACATCCTCGATCTAAAAAAATTTTTTTAATACATCCTCGATCTAAAAAAATTTTTTTAGTACATCCTCGATCAAAAAAAATTTTTTTAGTACATCCTAGATCAAAAAAAATTTTTTTAGTACATCCTCGATCTAAAAAAAATTTTTTTAGTACATCCTCGATCAAAAAAAATTTTTTTAGTACATCCTAGATCAAAAAAAATTTTTTTTGTACATCCTCGATCAAAAAAAATTTTTTTAGTACATCCTCGATCTAAAAAAAATTTTTTTAGTACATCCTTGATATGAAAAACCTTTTTTTAGTACATCCTCGATTTAAAAAAATTTTTTAGTACATCCTCGATCTAAAAAAAATTTTTTTAGTACATCCTTGATATGAAAAAATTTTTTTAGTACATCCTCGATCAAAAAAAATTTTTTTAGTACATCCTCGATGTAAAAAAAATTTTTTTAGTACATCCTTGATATGAAAAAAATTTTTTTAATACATCTTCGATCTAAAAAAATTTTTTTAGTACATCCTCGATCTAAAAAAAATTTTTATAGTACATCCTCGATCAAAAAAAATTTTTTTAGTACATCCTCGATCTAAAAAAAAATTTTTTAGTACATCCTCGATCTAAAAAAATTTTTTTAGTACATCCTCGATCTAAAAAAAATTTTTTTAGTACATCCTCGATCTAAAAAAAATTTTTTTAGTACATCCTTGATATGAAAAAAATTTTTTTAGTACATCCTCGATCTAAAAAAATTTTGTAGTACATCCTCGATCTAAAAAAAATTTTTTTAATACATCCTTGTAATGAAAAAATTTTTTTAGTACATCCTCGATCAAAAAAATTTTTTTAGTACATCCTCGATGTAAAAAAATTTTCTTAGTACATCCTTGATATGAAAAAAATTTTTTTAGTACATCCTCGATCAAAAAAAATTTTTTTAGTACATCCTCGATCTAAAAAAAATTTTTTTAGTACATCCTTGATATGAAAAAATTTTTTTTAGTACATCCTCGATCTAAAAAAATTTTTTTAGTACATCCTCGAACTAAAAAAATTTTTTTAATACATCCTCGATCTAAAAAAAATTTTTTTAGTACATCCTCGATCTAAAAAAATTTTTTTAGTACATCCTCGATCTAAAAAAATTTTTTTAATACATCCTCGATCTAAAAAATTTTTTCTTTAGTACATCCTCGATCTAAAAAAATTTTTTTAGTACATCCTCGATCAAAAAAAATTTTTTTAGTACATCCTCGATCTAAAAAAATTTTTTAGTACATCCTCGATCTAAAAATATTTTTTTAGTACATCCTCGATCTAAAAAAATTTTTTTAGAACATCCTCGATCGAAAAAAATTTTTTTAGTACATCCTCGATCTAAAAAAATTTTTTTAGTACATCCTCGATCTAAAAAAATTTTTTAGTACATCCTCGATCTAAAAAAATTTTTTTTAGTACATCCTTGATATGAAAAAAATTTTTTTAGTACATCCTCGATCAAAAAAAAATTTTTTTAGTACATACTTGATATGAAAAAAATTTTTTTAGTACATCCTCGATCAAAAAAAATTATTTTAGTACATCCTCGATCTAAAAAATTTTTTTAGTACATCCTCGATCTAAAAAAAATTTTTTTTAGTACATCCTCGATCTAAATAAAATTTTTTAGTACATCCTCGATCTAAAAAAATTTTTTTAGTACATCCTCGATCTAAAAAAATTTTTTTACTACATCCTCGATCTAAAAAAGTTTTTTTAGTACATCCTCGATCTAAAAAAATTCTTTTAGTACATCCTCGATCTAAAAAAAATTTTTTAGTACATCCTCGATCTAAAAAAATTTTTTTAGTACATCCTCGATCAAAAAAAATTTTTTAGTACATCCTTGATATGAAAAAAATTTTTTTAGTACATCCTCGATCAAAAAAAATTATTTTAGTACATCCTCGATCTAAAAAATTTTTTTTAGTACATCCTCGATCAAAAAAAATTTTTTTAGTACATCCTTGATCTAAAAAAAATTTTTTTAGTACATCCTCGATCTAAAAAAATTTTTTTAGTACATCCTCGATCTAAAAAAATTTTTTTAGTACATCCTCGATCAAAAAAAATTTTTTTAGTACAACCTCGATCTAAAAAAAAATTTATTTTTTTTCAAGGATGCACTGAAATAAATTTTTTTAGATCGAGGATGTACTAAAAAAATTTTTTTTAGATCGAGGATGTACTAAAAATTTTTTTTTTAGATCGAGGATGTACTAATATTTTTTTATTAGATCGAGGATGTACTAAAAAAATTTTTTTTGATCGAGGATGTACTAAAAAAAATTTTTTCATATCAAGGATGTACTAAAAAAATTTTTTTTAGATCGAGGATGTACTAAAAAAATTTTTTTTAGATCGAGGATGTACTAAAAAATTTTTTTTAGATCGAGGATGCACTAAAAAAATTTTTTTTGATCGAGGATGTACTAAAAAAATTTTTTTTAGATCGAGGATGTACTAAAAAAATTTTTTTCATATCAAGGACGTACTAAAAACATTTTTTTTAGATCGAGGATGTACTAAAAAAATTTTTTTTAGATCGAGGATGTACTAAAAAAATTTTCTTAGATCGAGGATGTACTAAAAAAATTTTTTTAGATCGAGGATGTACTAAAAAAATTTTTTTTAGATCGAGGATGTACTAAAAAAATTTTTTTAGATCGTGGATGTACTAAAAAATTTTTTTTAGATCGAGGATGTACTAAAAAAATTTTTTTTAGATCGAGGATGTACTAAAAAAATTTTTTTTGTTCGAGGATGTACTAAAAGAATTTTTTTTTAGATCGAGGATATACTAAAAAAAATTTTTTTTGATCGAGGATGTACTAAAAAAATTTTTTTAGATCGAGGATGTACTACAAAAATTTTTTTTAGATCAAGGATGTACTAAAAAAAATTTTTTTAGATCAAGGATGTACTAAAAAAATTTTTTTTAGATCGAGGATGTACTGAAAAAATTTTTTTTGATCGAGGATGTACTAAAAAAAATTTTTTCATATCAAGGATGTACTAAAAAAAATTTTTTTAGATCGAGGATGTACTAAAAAAATTTTTTTTAGATCGAGGATGTACTAAAAAATTTTTTTTAGATCGAGGATGTACTAAAAAAATTTTTTTTGATCGAGGATGTACTAAAAAAATTTTTTTTAGATCGAGGATGTACTAAAAAAATTTTTTTCATATCAAGGACGTACTAAAAACATTTTTTTTAGATCGAGGATGTACTAAAAAAATTTTTTTTGATCGAGGATGTACTAAAAAATTTTTTTTAGATCGAGGATGTACTAAAAAAATTTTTTTAGATCGAGGATGTACTTAAAAATTTTTTTTAGATCGAGGATGTACTAAAAAATTTTTTTTTAGATCGAGGATGTACTAAAAAAATTTTTTTCATATCAAGGATGTACTAAAAAAATTTTTTTTAGATCGAGGATGTACTAAAAAAATTTTTTTAGATCGAGGATGTACTAACAAAATTTTTTTAGATCGAGGATGTACTATAAAAAAATTTTTTCATACCAAGGATGTACTAAAAAAATTTTTTTGATCGAGGATGTACTAAAAAAATTTTTTTCATAATAAGGATGTACTAAAAAAATTTTTTTAGATCGAGGATGTACTAAAAATATTTTTTTCATATTAAGGATGTACTAAAAAAATTTTTTTTGTTCGAGGATGTACTAAAAAAATTTTTTTCATATCAAGGATGTAATAAAAAAATTTTTTTCATATCAAGGATGTACTAAAAAAATTTTTTTAGATCGAGGATGTACTAACAAAATTTTTTTTAGATCGAGGATGTACTAAAAAATTTTTTTTCATATCAAGGATGTACTAAAAAAATTTTTTTTAGATCGAGGATGTACTAAAAAAATGTTTTTAGATCGAGGATGTACTAAAAAAATTTTTTTAGATCGAGGATGTACTAAAAAAAATTTTTTCATATCAAGGATGTACTAAAAAAATTTTTTTTAGATCAAGGATGTACTAAAAAAATTTTTTTTGATCGAGGATGTACTAAAAAAATTTTTTTTAGATCGAGGATGTACTAAACAAATTTTTTTTGATCGAGGATGTACTAAAAAATTTTTTTTAGATCGAGGATGTACTAAAAAAATTTTTTTTAGATCGAGGATGTACTAAAAAAATTTTTTTAGATCGAGGATGTACTTAAAAACATTTTTTTTAGATCAAGGATGTACTAAAAAAATTTTTTTAGATCGAGGATGTACTAAAAAAATTTTTTCATATCAAGGATGTACTAAAAAATTTTTTTTAGATCGAGGATGTACTAAAAAAATTTTTTTAGATCGAGGATGTACTAAAAAAATTTTTTTTAGATCGAGGATGTACTAAAAAATTTTTTTCATATCAAGGATGTCCAAAAAAAAATTTTTAGATCGAGGATGTACTAAAAAAATTTTTTTAGATCGAGGATGTAATAAAAAAATTTTTTTTAGATCGAGGATGTACTAAAAAAATTTTTTTAGATCGAGGATGTACTAAAAAATTGTTTTTAGATCGAGGATGTACTAAAAAAATTTTTTTAGATCGAGGATGTACTAAAATTTTTTTTTTAGATCGAGGATGTACTAAAAAAATTTTCTTAGATCGAGGATGTACTAAAAATTTTTTTTAGATCGAGGATGTACTAAAAAATTTTTTTTTAAATCGAGGATGTACTAAAAAAATTTTTTTTGATCGAGGATGTACTAAAAAAATTTTTTTAGATCGAGGATGTACTAAAAAAATTTTTTCAGATCGAGGATGTACTAAAAAAATGTTTTTAGATCGAGGATGTACTAAAAAATTTTTTTTAGATCGAGGATGTACTAAAAAAATTTTTTAGATCGAGGATGTACTAAAAAAATTTTTTTAGATCGAGGATGTACTAAAAAAAATTTTTTTAGATCGGAGATGTACTAAAAAAATTTTTTTAGATCGAGGATGTACTAAAAAAATTTTTTTTAGATCAAGGATGTACTAAAAAAATTTTTTTGATCGAGGATGTACTAAAAAAATTTTTTTTAGATCGAGGATGTACTAAACAAATTTTTTTTGATCGAGGATGTACTAAAAAAATTTTTTTAGATCGAGGATGTACTAAAAAAGTTTTTTTTAGATCGAGGATGTACTAAAAAAATTTTTTTAGATCGAGGATGTACTTAAAAAAATTTTTTTTAGATCAAGGATGTACTAAAAAAATTTTTTTAGATCGAGGATGTACTAAAAAAATTTTTTCATATCAAGGATGTACTAAAAAAATTTTTTTTAGATCGAGGATGTACTAAAAAAATTTTTTTAGATCGAGGATGTACTAAAAATTTGTTTTTAGATCGAGGATGTACTAAAAAAATTTTTTTAGATCGAGGATGTACTGAAATTTTTTTTTTAGATCGAGGATGTACTAAAAAAATTTTCTTAGATCGAGGATGTACTAAAAATTTTTTTTAGATCGAGGATGTACTAAAAAATTTTTTTTTATATCGAGGATGTACTAAAAAAATTTTTTTGATCGAGGATGTACTAAAAAAATTTTGTTTAGATCGAGGATGTACTAAAAAAATTATTTTTGATCGAGGATGTACTAAAAAAATTTTTTTTAGATCGAGGATGTACTAAAAAAATTTTTTTAGATCGAGGATGTACCAAAAAAATTTTTTTAGATCGAGGATGTACTAAAAAAATTTGTTTTAGATCGAGGATGTACTAAAAAAATTTTTTTTAGATCGAGGATGTACTAAAAAAATTTTTTTTGATCGAGGATGTACTAAAAAAATTTTTTTTAGATCGAGGATGTACTAAAAAAATTTTTTTAGATCGAGGATGTACTAAAAAAATTTTTTTAGATCGAGGATGTACTAAAAAAATTTTTTTTAAGTCGAGGATGTACTAAAAAAATTTTTTTAGATCGAGGATGTACTAAAAAAAATTTTTTAGATCGAGGATCTGCTAGAAAAAAATTTTTCATATCAAGGATGTACTAAAAAAATTTGTTTTAGATCGAGGATGTACTAAAAAAATTTTTTTTAGATCGAGGATGTACTAAAAAAATTTTTTTAGATCGAGGATGTACCAAAAAAATTTTTTTAGATCGAGGATGTACTAAAAAAATTTGTTTTAGATCGAGGATGTACTAAAAAAATTTTTTTTAGATCGAGGATGTACTAAAAAAATTTTTTTTGATCGAGGATGTACTAAAAAAATTTTTTTTAGATCGAGGATGTACTAAAAAAATTTTTTTAGATCGAGGATGTACTAAAAAAATTTTTTTAGATCGAGGATGTACTAAAAAAATTTTTTTTAAGTCGAGGATGTACTAAAAAAATTTTTTTAGATCGAGGATGTACTAAAAAAAATTTTTAGATCGAGGATGTACTAGAAAAAAATTTTTCATATCAAGGATGTACTAAAAAAATTTGTTTTAGATCGAGGATGTACTAAAAAAATTTTTTTTAGATCGAGGATGTACTAAAAAAATTTTTTTAGATCGAGGATGTACCAAAAAAATTTTTTTAGATCGAGGATGTACTAAAAAAATTTGTTTTAGATCGAGGATGTACTAAAAAAATTTTTTTTGATCGAGGATGTACTAAAAAATTGTTTTAGATCGAGGATGTACTAACAAAATTTTTTTTAGATCGAGGATGTACTAAAAAAATTTTTTTAGATCGAGGATGTACTAAAAAATTTTTTTTTGATCGAGGATGTACTAAAAAAATTTTTTTTAGATCGAGGATATACTAAAAAATTTTTTTTAGATCGAGGATGTACTAAAAAATTTTTATTTGATCGAGGATGTACTTAAAAAATTTTTTTAGATCGAGGATGTACTAAAAAATTTTTTTAGATCGAGGATGTACTTAAAAAATTTTTTTTAGATCGAGGATATACTAAAAAAATTTTTTTAGATCGAGGATGTACTAAAAAAATTTTTTTTAAGTCGAGGATGTACTAAACAAATTTTTTTAGATCGAGGATGTACTAAAAAAAATTTTTTAGATCGAGGATGTACTAGAAAAAAATTTTTCATATCAAGGATGTACTAAAAAAATTTTTTTTAGAACGAGGATGTACTTAAAAAATTTTTTTAGATCGAGGATGAACTTAAAAAATTTTTTTTAGATCGAGGATGTACTAAAAAAATTTTTTTTGATCGAGGATGTACTAAAAAAAATTTTTTCATATCAAGGATGTACTAAAAAAATTTTTTTTAGATCAAGGATGTACTAAAAAAATTTTTTTTGATCGAGGATGTACTAAAAAAATTTTTTTCATATCAAGGATGTACTAAAAAAATTTTTTTTAGATCGAGGATGTACTAAAAAAATTTTTTTTGATCGAGGATGTACTAAAAAAATTTTTTTTAGATCGAGGATGTACTAAAAAATTTTTTTTGATCGAGGATGTACTAAAAAAAATTTTTTCATATCAAGGATGTACTAAAAAAATTTTTTTCATATCAAGGATGTACTAAAAAAATTTTTTTTGATCGAGGATGTACTAAAAAATTTTTTTTCATATCAAGGATGTACTAAAAAAATTTTTTTTAGATCGAGGATGTACTAAAAAAATTTTTTTTGATCGAGGATGTACTAAAAAAATTTTTTTTAGATCGAGGATGTACTAAAAAAATTTTTTTTAGATCGAGGATGTACTAAAAAAATTTTTTTTGATCGAGGATGTACTAAAAAAAATTTTTTCAAATCAAGGATGTACTAAAAAAATTTTTTTTAGATCAAGGATGTACTAAAAAATTTTTTTTTGATCGAGGATGTACTAAAAAAATTTTTTTCATATCGAGGATGTACTAAAAAAATTTTTTTAGATCGAGGATGTACTAAAAAAATTTTTTTTGATCGAGGATGTACTAAAAAAAATTTTTTCATATCAAGGATGTACTAAAAAAATTTTTTTTAGATCAAGGATGTACTAAAAAAATTTTTTTTGATCGAGGATGTACTAAAAAAATTTTTTTCATATCAAGGATGTACTAAAAAATTTTTTTTAGATCAAGGATGTACTAAAAAAATTTTTTTTGATCGAGGATGTACTAAAAAAAATTTTTTCATATCAAGGATGTACTAAAAAAATTTTTTTTAGATCAAGTATGTACTAAAAAAATTTTTTTTGATCGAAGATGTACTAAAAAAATTTTTTTTGATCGAGGATGTACTAAAAAATTTTTTTTAGATCGAGGATGTACTAAAAAAAATTTTTTCATATCAAGGATGTACTAAAAAAATTTTTTTTAGATCAAGGATGTACTAAAAAAATTTTTTTTGATCGAGGATGTACTAAAAAAATTTTTTTCATATCAAGGATGTACTAAAAAAATTTTTTTTAGATCGAGGATGTACTAAAAAAATTTTTTTTGATCGAGGATGTACTAAAAAAATTTTTTTTAGATCGAGGATGTACTAAAAAAATTTTTTTTGATCGAGGATGTACTAAAAAAAATTTTTTCATATCAAGGATGTACTAAAAAAATTTTTTTTAGATCAAGGATGTACTAAAAAAAATTTTTTTGATCGAGGATGTACTAAAAAAATTTTTTTCATATCAAGGATGTACTAAAAAAATTTTTTTTAGATCAAGGATGTACTAAAAAAATTTTTTTTGATCGAGGATGTACTAAAAAAATTTTTTTCATATCAAGGATGTACTAAAAAAATTTTTTTTAGATCGAGGATGTACTAAAAAAATTTTTTTTGATCGAGGATGTACTAAAAAAAATTTTTTCATATCAAGGATGTACTAAAAAAATTTTTTTTAGATCAAGGATGTACTAAAAAATTTTTTTTTGATCGAGGATGTACTAAAAAAATTTTTTTCATATCAAGGATGTACTAAAAAAATTTTTTTTAGATCGAGGATGTACTAAAAAAATTTTTTTTGATCGAGGATGAACTAAAAAAATTTTTTTTAGATCGAGGATGTACTAAAAAAATTTTTTTTGATCGAGGATGTACTAAAAAAAATTTTTTCATATCAAGGATGTACTGAAAAAATTTTTTTTAGATCAAGGATGTACTAAAAAAATTTTTTTTGATCGAGGATGTACTAAAAAAATTTTTTTTGATCGAGGATGTACTAAAAAAATTTTTTTTAGATCAAGGATGTACTAAAAAAATTTTTTTAGATCGAGGATGTACTAAAAAAATTTTTTTAGATCGAGGATGTACTAGAAAAATTTTTTTTAAATCGAGGATGTACTAAAAAAAATTTTTTTTAGATCGTGGATGTACTAAAAAATTTTTTTAGATCGAGGATGTACTGAAAAAATTTTTTTAGATCGAGGATGTACTAAAAAAATTGTTTTAGATCGAGGATGTACTATAAAAATTTTTTTTTGATCGAGGATGTACTAAAAAAAATTTTTTCATATCAAGGATGTACTAAAAAAATTTTTTTTAGATCAAGGCTGTACTAAAAAAATTTTTTTTGATCGAGGATGTACTAAAAAAATTTTTTTTGATCGAGGATGTACTAAAAAAATTTTTTTCATATCAAGGATGTACTAAAAAATTTTTTTTAGATCAAGGATGTACTAAAAAAATTTTTTTTGATCGAGGATGTACTAAAAAAAATTTTTTCATATCAAGGATGTACTAAAAAAATTTTTTTTAGATCAAGGATGTACTAAAAAAATTTTTTTTGATCGAGGATGTACTAAAAAAATTTTTTTTGATCGAGGATGTACTAAAAAAATTTTTTTTGATCGAGGATGTACTAAAAAAAATTTTTTCATATCAAGGATGTACTAAAAAAATTTTTTTTAGATCAAGGATGTACTAAAAAATTTTTTTTTGATCGAGGATGTACTAAAAAAATTTTTTTCATATCAAGGATGTACTAAAAAAATTTTTTTTAGATCGAGGATGTACTAAAAAAATTTTTTTTGATCGAGGATGTACTAAAAAAATTTTTTTTAGATCGAGGATGTACTAAAAAAATTTTTTTTGATCGAGGATGTACTAAAAAAAATTTTTTCATATCAAGGATGTACTAAAAAAATTTTTTTTAGATCAAGGATGTACTAAAAAAATTTTTTTTGATCGAGGATGTACTAAAAAAATTTTTTTCATATCAAGGATGTACTAAAAAAATTTTTTTTAGATCGAGGATGTACTAAAAAAATTTTTTTTGATCGAGGATGTACTAAAAAAATTTTTTTTAGATCGAGGATGTACTAAAAAATTTTTTTTGATCGAGGATGTACTAAAAAAAATTTTTTCATATCAAGGATGTACTAAAAAAATTTTTTTTAGATCAAGGATGTACTAAAAAAATTTTTTTTGATCGAGGATGTACTAAAAAAATTTTTTTCATATCAAGGATGTACTAAAACAATTTTTTTTAGATCGAGGATGTACTAAAAAAATTTTTTTTGATCGAGGATGTACCAAAAAAATTTTTTTTAGATCGAGGATGTACTAAAAAAATTTTTTTTAGATCGAGGATGTACTAAAAAAATTTTTTTTGATCGAGGATGTACTAAAAAAAATTTTTTCATATCAAGGATGTACTAAAAAAATTTTTTTTAGATCAAGGATGTACTAAAAAAATTTTTTTTGATCGAGGATGTACTAAAAAAATTTTTTTCATATCAAGGATGTACTAAAAAAATTTTTTTTAGATCGAGGATGTACTAAAAAAATTTTTTTTGATCGAGGATGTACTAAAAAATTTTTTTTTGATCGAGGATGTACTAAAAAAATTTTTTTTGATCGAGGATGTACTAAAAAAAATTTTTTCATATCAAGGATGTACTAAAAAATTTTTTTTTAGATCAAGGATGTACTAAAAAAATTTTTTTTGATCGAGGATGTACTAAAAAAATTTTTTTCATATCAAGGATGTACTAAAAAAATTTTTTTAGATCGAGGATGTACTAAAAAAATTTTTTTTGATCGAGGATGTACTAAAAAAATTTTTTTTGATCGAGGATGTACTAAAAAAATTTTTTTTGGTCGAGGATGTACTAAAAAAAATTTTTTCATATCAAGGATGTACTAAAAAAATTTTTTTTAGATCAAGGATGTACTAAAAAAATTTTTTTTGATCGAGGATGTACTAACAAAATTTTTTTCATATCAAGGATGTACTAAAAAAATTTTTTTTAGATCAAGGATGTACTAAAAAAATTTTTTTTGATCGAGGATGTACTAAAAAAATTTTTTTTGATCGAGGATGTACTAAAAAAATTTTTTTTAGATCGAGGATGTACTAAAAAAATTTTTTTTGATCGAGGATGTACTAAAAAAAATTTTTTCATATCAAGGATGTACTGAAAAAATTTTTTTTAGATCAAGGATGTACTAAAAAAATTTTTTTTGATCGAGGATGTACTAAAAAAATTTTTTTAGATCAAGGATGTACTAAAAAAATTTTTTTTAGATCAAGGATGTACTAAACAAATTTTTTTAGATCGAGGATGTACTAAAAAAATTTTTTTAGATCGAGGATGTACTAGAAAAATTTTTTTTAAATCGAGGATGTACTAAAAAAAATTTTTTTTAGATCGTGGATGTACTAAAAAATTTTTTTAGATCGAGGATGTACTGAAAAAATTTTTTTAGATCGAGGATGTACTAAAAAAATTGTTTTAGATCGAGGATGTACTATAAAAATTTTTTTTAGATCGAGGATGTACTAAAAAAATTTTTTTAGATCGAGGATGTACTAAAAAAATTTTTTTAGATCGAGGATGTACTAAAAAAATTTTTTTTAGATCGAGTATGTACTAACAAATTTTTTTTAGATCGAGGATGCAACAAAAAAATTTTTTTTAGATCGAGGATGTACTATAAAAATTTTTTTAGATCGAGGATGTACTAAAAAATTTTTTTTAGATCGAGGACGTATTAAAATTTTTTTTTTAGATCGAGGATGTGCTAAAAAAAATTTTTTCATATCAAGGATGTACTAAAAAAATTTTTTTTAGATCGAGGATGTACTAAAAAAATTTTTTTTAGATCGAGGATCTACTAAAAAAAATTTTTTCATATCAAGAATTCACTAAAAAAATTTTTTTTAGATCGAGGATGTACTAAAAAAATTTTTTTTGATCGAGGATGTACTAAATAAATTTTTTTAGAACGAGGATGTACTAAAAAAAATTTTTTCATATCAAGGATGTACTAAAAAATTTTTTTTTAGATCGAGGATGTACTAAAAAAAAATTTTTCATATCAAGGATGTATTAAAAAAATTTTTTTTAGATCGAGGATGGACTAAAAAAATTTTTTTAGATCGAGGATGTACTAAAAAAATTTTTTTAGATCGAGGATGTACTAAAAAAAATTTTTTCATATCAAGGATGTACTAAAAAAATTTTTTTTAGATCGAGGATGTACTGAAAAAATTTTTTTTGATCGAGGATGTACTAAATAAATTTTTTTAGATCGAGGATGTACTAAAAAAAATTTTTTCATATCAAGGATGTACTAAAAAATTTTTTTTTAGATCGAGGATGTACTAAAAAAATTTTTTTTAGATCAAGGATGTACTAAAAAAATTTTTTTAGATCGAGGATGTACTAAAAAAATTTTTTTTGATCGAGGATGTACTAAAAAAATTTTTTTTGATCGAGGATGTTCCAAAAAAATTTTTTCATATCAAGGATGTACTAAAAAATTTTTTTTTAGATCGAGCATGTACTAAAAAAATTTTTTTTAGATCGAGGATGTACTAAACAAATTTTTTTAGATCGAGGATGTACTAAAAAAATTTTTTTTAGATCGAGGATGTACTAAAAAAATTTTTTTTGATCGAGGATGTACTAAAAAAATTTTTTTTAGATCGAGGATGTACTAAAAAAATTTTTTTTTGATCGAGGATGTACTAAAAAAATTTTTTTTAGATCGAGGATGTACTAAAAAAATTTTTTTAGATCGAGGATGTACTAAAAAAATTTTTTTTGATCGAGGATGTACTAAAAAAATTTTTTTCATATCAAGGATGTACTAAAAAAATTGTTTTTAGATCGAGGATGTACTAAAAAAATTTTTTTAGATCGAAGATGTACTAAAAAAATTTTTTTCATATCAAGGATGTACTAAAAAAAATTTTTTTACATCGAGGATGTACTAAAAAATTTTTTTTTATCGAGGATGTACTAAAAAATTTTTTTTCATATCAAGGATGTACTAAAAAAATTTTTTTTAGATCGAGGATGTACTAAAAAAATTTTTTTTGATCGAGGATGTACTAAAAAATTTTTTTTTAGATCGAGGATGTACTAAAAAAATTTTTTTAGATCGAGGATGTACTAAAAAAAATTTTTTTTGATCGAGGATGTACTAAAAAAATTTTTTTCATATCAAGGATGTACTAAAAAAATTTTTTTTAGATCGAGGATGTACTAAAAAAATTTTTTTTTGATCGAGGATGTACTAAAAAAAATTTTTTTCATATCGAGGATGTACTAAAAAAATTTTTTTTAGATCGAGGATGTACTAAAAAAATTTTTTTAGATCGAGGATGTACTAAAAAAATTTTTTTTAGATCGAGGATGTACTAAAAAAAATTTTTTTACATCGAGGATGTACTAAAAAATTTTTTTTTATCGAGGATGTACTAAAAAAATTTTTCCATATCAAGGATGTACTAAAAAAGTTTTTGTTAGATCGAGGATGTACTAAAAAAAATTTTTTTGATCGAGGATGTACTAAAAAAATTTTTTTTAGATCGAGGATGTACTAAAAAAAATTTTTTTAGATCGAGGATGTACTAAAAAAATTTTTTTTTGATCGAGGATGTACTAAAAAAATTTTTTTCATATCAAGGATGTACTAAAAAAATTTTTTTTAGATCGAGGATGTACTAAAAAAATTTTTTTTGATCGAGGATGTACTAAAAAAATTTTTTTCATATCGAGGAAGTACTAAAAAAATTTTTTTTAGATCGAGGATGTACTAAAAAAATTTTTTTTGATCGAGGATGTACTAAAAAAATTTTTTTAGATCGAGGATGTACTAAAAAAAAATTTTTTTACATCGAGGATGTACTAAAAATTTTTTTTTTATCGAGGATGTACTAAAAAAATTTTTTTCATATCAAGGATGTACTAAAAAAATTTTTTTTTAGATCGAGGATGTACTAAAAAAATTTTTTCATATCAAGGATGTACTAAAAAAATTTTTTTCATATCAAGGATGTACTAAAAAAATTTTTTTTTAGATCGAGGATGTACTAAAAAAATTTTTTCATATCAAGGATGTACTAAAAAAATTTTTTTTTAGATCGAGGATGTACTAAAAAAATTTTTTTTTGATCGAGGATGTACTAAAAAAAATTTTTTTCATATCAAGGATGTACTAAAAAAATTTTTTTTAGATCGAGGATGTACTAAAAAAATTTTTTCATATCAAGGATGTACTAAAAATTTTTTTTTTAGATCGAGGATGTACTAAAAAAATTTTTTTTGATCGAGGATGTACTAAAAAAATTTTTTTTGATCGAGGATTTACTAAAAAAATTTTTTTAGATCGAGGATGTACTAAAAAAAATTTTTTTTACATCGAGGATGTACTAAAAAATTTTTTTTTGATCGAGGATGTACTAAAAAAATTTTTTTTCATATCAAGGATGTACTAAAAAAATTTTTTTTAGATCAAGGATGCACTAAAAAAATTTTTTTTGATCGAGGATGTACTAAAAAAATTTTTTTTAGATCGAGGATGTACTAAAAAATTTTTTTTTGATCGAGGATGTACTAAAAAAAATTTTTTTTGATCGAGGATGTACTAAAAAATTTTTTTTTATCGAGGATGTACTAAAAAAATTTTTTTCATATCAAGGATGTATTAAAAAAATTTTTTTTAGATCGAGGATGTACTAAAAAAATTTTTTTTGATCGAGGATGTACTAAAAAAATTTTTTTCATATCGAGGATGTACTAAAAAAATTTTTTTTAGATCGAGGATGTACTAAAAAAATTTTTTTTGATCGAGGATGTACTAAAAAAATTTTTTTCATATCAACGATTTACTAAAAAAATTTTTTTTAGATCGAGGATGTACTAAAAAAATTTTTTTAAGATCGAGGATGTACTAAAAAAAATTTTTTTAGATCAAAATGTACTAAAAAAAATTTTTTTGATCGAGGATGTACTAAAAAAATTTTTTTCTTATCAAGGATTTACTAAAAAAATTTTTTTTAGATCGAGGATGTACTAAAAAATTTTTTT